>NC_143036.1:39897727-40198636 GCF_057628025.1 Oncorhynchus mykiss
AACAAGACAAGACATGACAAGATAAGACAAGACAAAAGACAAAAACAAGACAAGACAAGACAAGACAAGACAAAGACAAGACAAGACAAGACAAGACAAGACAAAAACAAGACAAGACAAGACCAAAACAAGACAAGACAAGGCAAAAACAAGACAAGACAAAAACAAGACAAAACAAGACAAAAACAAGACAAAAACAAGACAAAAACAAGACAAAAACAAGACAAAAACAAGACAAGACAAAACAAAAACAAGACAAGACAAAAACAAAAACAAGACAAGACAAAAACAAGACAAGACAAAAACAAGACAACACAAGACAAACAAGACAAGACAAGACAAAAACAAGACATAGACAAGACAAGACAAAAACAAGACAAAAACAAGACAAGACAAAAACAAGACAAAAACAAGACAAGACAAAAACAAGACAAGACAAAAACAAGACAAGACAAAACAAGACAAAAACAAGACAAGACAAGACAAAAACAAGACAAGACAAAAACAAGACAAGACAAGACAAGACAAAAACAAGACAAGACAAAAACAAGACAAGACAAAAACAAGACAAGACAAAACAAGACAAAAACAAGACAAGACAAAACAAGACAAAAACAAGAAAAGACAAGACAAAAACAAGACAAGACAAGACAAAAACAAGACAAGACAAGACAAAAACAAGACAAGACAAAAACAAGACAAGACAAGACAAGACAAAAACAAGACATGACAAAAACAAGACAAGACATGACAAGATAAGACAAGACAAAAGACAAAAACAAGACAAGACAAGACAAGACAAGACAAAGACAAGACAAGACAAGACAAGACAAGACAAAAACAAGACAAGACAAGACCAAAACAAGACAAGACAAGGCAAAAACAAGACAAGACAAAAACAAGACAAAACAAGACAAAAACAAGACAAAAACAAGACAAGACAAAAACAAGACAAAAACAAGACAAAAACAAGACAAGACAAAACAAAAACAAGACAAGACAAAAACAAAAACAAGACAAGACAAAAACAAGACAAGACAAAAACAAGACAAGACAAGACAAACAAGACAAGACAAGACAAAAACAAGACATAGACAAGACAAGACAAAAACAAGACAAAAACAAGACAAGACAAAAACAAGACAAAAACAAGACAAGACAAAAACAAGACAAGACAAAACAAGACAAAAACAAGACAAGACAAAACAAGACAAAAACAAGAAAAGACAAGACAAAAACAAGACAAGACAAGACAAAAACAAGACAAGACAAGACAAAAACAAGACAAGACAAAAACAAGACAAGACAAGACAAGACAAAAACAAGACATGACAAAAACAAGACAAGACATGACAAGATAAGACAAGACAAAAGACAAAAACAAGACAAGACAAAACAAGACAAAAACAAGACAAGACAAGACAAAAACAAGACAAGACAAAAACAAGACAAGACAAAAACAAGACAAGACAAAAACAAGACAAGACAAAAACAAGACAAGACAAGACAAAAACAAGACAAGACAAGACAAAAACAAGACAAGACAAGACAAGGCAAAAACAAGACAAGACAAGACAAGGCAAAAACAAGACCAAGACAAAAACAAGACAAAACAAGACAAAAACAAGACAAGACAAAAACAAGACAAAAACAAGACAACACAAAAACAAGACAAAAACAAGACAAGACAAGACAAGACAAAAACGAGACAAAAACAAGACAAAACAAAAACAAGACAAGACAAACAAGACAAGACAAGACAAGACAAAAACAAGACATAGACAAGACAAGACAAAAACAAGACAAAAACAAGACAAGACAAGACAAGACAAAGACAAGACAAGACATAAACAAGACAAGACAAAAACAAGACAAGACAAAAACAAGACAAGACAAAACAAGACAAAAACAAGACAAGACAAGACAAAAACAAGACAAGACAAAAACAAGACAAGACAAAAACAAGACAAGACAAGACAAAAACAAGACAAGACAAGACAAAAACAAGACAAGACAAGACAAGGCAAAAACAAGACAAGACAAGACAAGGCAAAAACAAGACCAAGACAAAAACAAGACAAAACAAGACAAAAACAAGACAAGACAAAAACAAGACAAGACAAAAACAAGACAAGACAAAAACAAGACAAGACAAAAACAAGACAAGACAAAAACAAGACAAAAACAAGACAAAACAAAAACAAGACAAGACAAGACATAAACAAGACAAGACAAAAACAAGACAAGACAAAAACAAGACAAGACAAAAACAAGACAAGACAAAAACAAGACAAAAACAAGACAAGACAAAAACAAGACAAGACAAAAACAAGACAAGACAAGACAAAAACAAGACAAAAACAAGACAAGAACAAGAGAAGACAAGACAAAAACAAGACAAGACAAGACAAAAACAAGACAAGACAAGACAAAAACAAGACAAGACAAGACAAGACAAGACAAGACAAGACAAAAACAAGACAAGACAAGACAAAAACAAGACAAGACAAGACAAAAACAAGACAAGAAAAGACAAAAACAAGACAAGACAAGACAAGACAAAAACAAGACAAGACAAGACAAAAACAAGACAAGACAAGACAAAAACAAGACAAAAACAAGACAAGACAAAAACAAGACAAGACAAGACAAGGCAAAAACAAGACAAGACAAAAACAAGACAAGACAAGACAAAAACAAGACAAGACAAAAACAAGACAAGACAAAAATAAGACAAGACAAGACAAAAACAAGACAAGACAAGACAAAAACAAGACAAAAACAAGACAAGACAAGACAAAAACAAGACAAGACAAGACAAGACAAAAACAAGACAAGACAAGACAAAAACAAGACAAGACAAAAACAAGACAAGACAAGACAAGACAAAAACAAGACAAGACAAGACAAGACAAAAACAAGACAAGACAAGACAAGACAAAAACAAGACAAGACAAAAACAAGACAAGACAAAAACAAGACAAGACAAAAACAAGACAAGACAAAAACAAGACAAGACAAGACAAAAACAAGACAAGACAAGACAAAAACAAGACAAGACAAGACAAGGCAAAAACAAGACAAGACAAAACAAGACAAAAACAAGACAAAAACAAGACAAAAACAAGACAAGACAAGACAAAAACAAGACAAGACAAAAACAAGACAAAACAAGACAAGACAAAAACAAGACAAGAAAAAAACAAGACAAGACAAAAACAAGACAAGACAAGACAAAAACAAGACAAGACAAGACAAAAACAAGACAAAAACAAGACAAGACAAGACAAAAACAAGACAAGACAAGACAAGGCAAAAACAAGACAAGACAAGACAAGGCAAAAACAAGACAAAAACAAGACAAAACAAGACAAAAACAAGACAAAAACAAGACAAGACAAGACAAAAACAAGACAAAAACAAGACAAAACAAAAACAAGACAAGACAAACAAGACAAGACAAGACAAAAACAAGACAAGACAAGACAAGACAAAAACAAGACATAAACAAGACAAGACAAAAACAAGACAAGACAAAAACAAGACAAGACAAAAACAAGACAAGACAAAAACAAGACAAGAAAAGACAAAAACAAGACAAAAACAAGACAAGACAAGACAAGACAAGACAAAAACAAGACAAGACAAGACAAAAACAAGACAAGACAAGACAAGACAAGACAAGACAAAAACAAGACAAGACAAAAACAAGACAAGACAAAAACAAGACAAGACAAGACAAAAACAAGACAAGACAAGACAAAAACAAGACAAAAACAAGACAAGACAAAAACAAGACCAGACAAGACAAGGCAAAAACAAGACAAGAGAAGACAAGACAAAAACAAGACAAGACAAGACAAAAACAAGACAAGACAAGACAAGGCAAAAACAAGACAAGACAAGACAAGACAAAAACAAGACAAGACAAGACAAAAACAAGACAAGACAAAAACAAGACAAGACAAGACAAGACAAAAACAAGACAAGACAAGACAAGACAAAAACAAGACAAGACAAGACAAGACAAAAACAAGACAAGACAAAAACAAGACAAGACAAAAACAAGACAAAAACAAGACAAGACAAGACAAAAACAAGACAAAAACAAGACAAGACAAGACAAAAACAAGACAAGACAAGAACAAGACAAAAACAAGACAAGACAAGACAAGACAAAAACAAGACATAAACAAGACAAGACAAAAACAAGACAAGACAAAAACAAGACAAGACAAAAACAAGACAAGACAAAAACAAGACAAGACAAGACAAAAACAAGACAAAAACAAGACAAGACAAGACAAAAACAAGACAAGACAAGACAAAAACAAGACAAGACAAGACAAAAACAAGACAAGACAAGACAAAAACAAGACAAGACAAAAACAAGACAAGACAAAAACAAGACAAGACAAAAACAAGACAAGACAAGACAAAAACAAGACAAGACAAGACAAAAACAAGACAAAAACAAGACAAGACAAGACAAAAACAAGACAAGACAAGACAAGGCAAAAACAAGACAAGAGAAGACAAAAACAAGACAAGACAAGACAAGGCAAAAACAAGACAAGACAAAAACAAGACAAGACAAGACAAAAACAAGACAAGACAAAAACAAGACAAGACAAGACAAGACAAAAACAAGACAAGACAAGACAAGACAAAAACAAGACAAGACAAGACAAGACAAAAACAAGACAAGACAAAAACAAGACAAGACAAAAACAAGACAAGACAAAAACAAGACAAGACAAAAACAAGACAAGACAAAAACAAGACAAGACAAGACAAAAGCAAGACAAGACAAGACAAGGCAAAAACAAGACAAGACAAAACAAGACAAAAACAAGACAAAAACAAGACAAGACAAGACAAAAACAAGACAAGACAAAAACAAGACAAGACAAGACAAGACAAAAACAAGACAAGACAAGACAAGACAAAAACAAGACATGACAAAAACAAGACAAGACAAGACAAGACAAAAACAAGACATGACAAAAACAAGACAAGACAAAAACAAGACAAGACAAAAACAAGACAAAAACAAGACAAGACAAGACAAGACAAAAACAAGACAAAAACAAGACAAGACAAGACAAAAACAAGACAAGACAAGACAAGGCAAAAACAAGACAAAAACAAGACAAGACAAGACAAGGCAAAAACAAGACAAGACAAGACAAGGCAAAAACAAGACCAAGACAAAAACAAGACAAAACAAGACAAAAACAAGACAAGACAAAAACAAGACAAAAACAAGACAAGACAAGACAAGACAAAAACAAGACAAAACAAAAACAAGACAAGACAAACAAGACAAGACAAGACAAGACAAAAACAAGACATAGACAAGACAAGACAAAAACAAGACAAGACAAGACAAAAACAAGACAAGACAAGAACAAGACAAAAACAAGACAAGACAAAAACAAGACAAGACAAAAACAAGACAAGACAAAAACAAGACAAGACAAAAACAAGACAAGACAAGACAAAAACAAGACAAGACAAGACAAAAACAAGGCAAGACAAGACAAGGCAAAAACAAGACAAGACAAAACAAGACAAAAACAAGACAAAAACAAGACAAAAACAAGACAAGACAAGACAAAAACAAGACAAGACAAAAACAAGACAAAACAAGACAAGACAAAAACAAGACAAGACAAAAACAAGACAAGACAAAAACAAGACAAGACAAGACAAAAACAAGACAAGACAAGACAAAAACAAGACAAAAACAAGACAAGACAAGACAAAAACAAGACAAGACAAGACAAAAACAAGACAAGACAAGACAAGGCAAAAACAAGACAAGACAAGACAAGGCAAAAACAAGACAAAAACAAGACAAAACAAGACAAAAACAAGACAAGACAAAAACAAGACAAAAACAAGACAAGACAAGACAAAAACAAGACAAAAACAAGACAAAACAAAAACAAGACAAGACAAACAAGACAAGACAAGACAAAAACAAGACAAGACAAAAACAAGACAAGACAAGACAAAAACAAGACAAAAACAAGACAAGACAAGACAAGACAAAAACAAGACAAGACAAGACAAAAACAAGACAAGACAAGACAAGACAAGACAAGACAAAAACAAGACAAGACAAAAACAAGACAAGACAAAAACAAGACAAGACAAAAACAAGACAAGACAAAAACAAGACAAGACAAGACAAAAACAAGACAAAAACAAGACAAGACAAGACAAGACAAAAACAAGACAAGACAAGACAAAAACAAGACAAGACAAGACAAGACAAGACAAGACAAAAACAAGACAAGACAAAAACAAGACAAGACAAAAACAAGACAAGACAAGACAAAAACAAGACAAGACAAGACAAAAACAAGACAAAAACAAGACAAGACAAAAACAAGACCAGACAAGACAAGGCAAAAACAAGACAAGAGAAGACAAGACAAAAACAAGACAAGACAAGACAAAAACAAGACAAGACAAGACAAGGCAAAAACAAGACAAGACAAGACAAGACAAAAACAAGACAAGACAAGACAAAAACAAGACAAGACAAAAACAAGACAAGACAAGACAAGACAAAAACAAGACAAGACAAGACAAGACAAAAACAAGACAAGACAAGACAAGACAAAAACAAGACAAGACAAAAACAAGACAAGACAAAAACAAGACAAAAACAAGACAAGACAAGACAAAAACAAGACAAGACAAAAACAAGACAAAAACAAGACAAGACAAGACAAAAACAAGACAAGACAAGAACAAGACAAAAACAAGACAAGACAAGACAAGACAAAAACAAGACATAAACAAGACAAGACAAAAACGAGACAAGACAAAAACAAGACAAGACAAAAACAAGACAAGACAAAAACAAGACAAGACAAGACAAAAACAAGACAAAAACAAGACAAGACAAGACAAAAACAAGACAAGACAAGACAAAAACAAGACAAGACAAGACAAAAACAAGACAAGACAAGACAAAAACAAGAGAAGACAAAAACAAGACAAGACAAAAACAAGACAAGACAAAAACAAGACAAGACAAAAACAAGACAAGACAAGACAAAAACAAGACAAGACAAGACAAAAACAAGACAAAAACAAGACAAGACAAGACAAAAACAAGACAAGACAAGACAAGGCAAAAACAAGACAAGAGAAGACAAAAACAAGACAAGACAAGACAAGGCAAAAACAAGACAAGACAAAAACAAGACAAGACAAGACAAAAACAAGACAAGACAAAAACAAGACAAGACAAGACAAGACAAAAACAAGACAAGACAAGACAAGACAAAAACAAGACAAGACAAGACAAGACAAAAACAAGACAAGACAAAAACAAGACAAGACAAAAACAAGACAAGACAAAAACAAGACAAGACAAAAACAAGACAAGACAAAAACAAGACAAGACAAGACAAAAGCAAGACAAGACAAGACAAGGCAAAAACAAGACAAGACAAAACAAGACAAAAACAAGACAAGACAAGACAAAAACAAGACAAGACAAAAACAAGACAAGACAAGACAAGACAAAAACAAGACAAGACAAGACAAGACAAAAACAAGACATGACAAAAACAAGACAAGACAAGACAAGACAAAAACAAGACATGACAAAAACAAGACAAGACAAAAACAAGACAAGACAAAAACAAGACAAAAACAAGACAAGACAAGACAAGACAAAAACAAGACAAAAACAAGACAAGACAAAAACAAGACAAGACAAAAACAAGACAAGACAAGACAAAAACAAGACAAAAACAAGACAAGACAAGACAAAAACAAGACAAGACAAGACAAAAACAAGACAAGACAAGACAAAAACAAGACAAGACAAGACAAAAACAAGACAAGACAAGACAAAAACAAGACAAGACAAAAACAAGACAAGACAAAAACAAGACAAGACAAAAACAAGACAAGACAAGACAAAAACAAGACAAGACAAGACAAAAACAAGACAAAGACAAGACAAGACAAGACAAAAACAAGACAAGACAAGACAAGGCAAAAACAAGACAAGAGAAGACAAAAACAAGACAAGACAAGACAAGGCAAAAACAAGACAAGACAAAAACAAGACAAGACAAGACAAAAACAAGACAAGACAAAAACAAGACAAGACAAGACAAGACAAAAACAAGACAAGACAAGACAAGACAAAAACAAGACAAGACAAGACAAGACAAAAACAAGACAAGACAAAAACAAGACAAGACAAAAACAAGACAAGACAAAAACAAGACAAGACAAAAACAAGACAAGACAAAAACAAGACAAGACAAGACAAAAGCAAGACAAGACAAGACAAGGCAAAAACAAGACAAGACAAAACAAGACAAAAACAAGACAAAAACAAGACAAGACAAGACAAAAACAAGACAAGACAAAAACAAGACAAGACAAGACAAGACAAAAACAAGACAAGACAAGACAAGACAAAAACAAGACATGACAAAAACAAGACAAGACAAGACAAGACAAAAACAAGACATGACAAAAACAAGACAAGACAAAAACAAGACAAGACAAAAACAAGACAAAAACAAGACAAGACAAGACAAGACAAAAACAAGACAAAAACAAGACAAGACAAGACAAAAACAAGACAAGACAAGACAAGGCAAAAACAAGACAAAAACAAGACAAGACAAGACAAGGCAAAAACAAGACAAGACAAGACAAGGCAAAAACAAGACCAAGACAAAAACAAGACAAAACAAGACAAAAACAAGTCAAGACAAAAACAAGACAAAAACAAGACAAGACAAGACAAGACAAAAACAAGACAAAACAAAAACAAGACAAGACAAACAAGACAAGACAAGACAAGACAAAAACAAGACATAGACAAGACAAGACAAAAACAAGACAAGACAAGACAAAAACAAGACAAGACAAGACAAGACAAAAACAAGACAAGACAAGACAAGACAAAAACAAGACATAAACAAGACAAGACAAAAACAAGACAAGACAAAAACAAGACAAGACAAAAACAAGACAAGACAAGACAAAAACAAGACAAAAACAAGACAAGAACAAGACAAGAAAAGACAAAAACAAGACAAGACAAGACAAAAACAAGACAAAAACAAGACAAGAACAAGACAAGAACAAGACAAGACAAGACAAAAACAAGACAAGACAAGACAAAAACAAGACAAGACAAGACAAAAACAAGACAAGACAAGACAAGACAAGACAAGACAAAAACAAGACAAGACAAAAACAAGACAAGACAAAAACAAGACAAGACAAAAACAAGACAAGACAAGACAAAAACAAGACAAAAACAAGACAAGACAAGACAAGACAAGACAAAAACAAGACAAGACAAGACAAAAACAAGACAAGACAAGACAAGACAAGACAAGACAAAAACAAGACAAGACAAAAACAAGACAAGACAAAAACAAGACAAGACAAGACAAAAACAAGACAAGACAAGACAAAAACAAGACAAAAACAAGACAAGACAAAAACAAGACCAGACAAGACAAGGCAAAAACAAGACAAGAGAAGACAAGACAAAAACAAGACAAGACAAGACAAAAACAAGACAAGACAAGACAAGGCAAAAACAAGACAAGACAAGACAAGACAAAAACAAGACAAGACAAGACAAAAACAAGACAAGACAAAAACAAGACAAGACAAGACAAGACAAAAACAAGACAAGACAAGACAAGACAAAAACAAGACAAGACAAGACAAGACAAAAACAAGACAAGACAAAAACAAGACAAGACAAAAACAAGACAAAAACAAGACAAGACAAGACAAAAACAAGACAAGACAAAAACAAGACAAAAACAAGACAAGACAAGACAAAAACAAGACAAGACAAGAACAAGACAAAAACAAGACAAGACAAGACAAGACAAAAACAAGACATAAACAAGACAAGACAAAAACAAGACAAGACAAAAACAAGACAAGACAAAAACAAGACAAGACAAAAACAAGACAAGACAAGACAAAAACAAGACAAAAACAAGACAAGACAAGACAAAAACAAGACAAGACAAGACAAAAACAAGACAAGACAAGACAAAAACAAGACAAGACAAGACGAAAACAAGAGAAGACAAAAACAAGACAAGACAAAAACAAGACAAGACAAAAACAAGACAAGACAAAAACAAGACAAGACAAGACAAAAACAAGACAAGACAAGACAAAAACAAGACAAAAACAAGACAAGACAAGACAAAAACAAGACAAGACAAGACAAGGCAAAAACAAGACAAGAGAAGACAAAAACAAGACAAGACAAGACAAGGCAAAAACAAGACAAGACAAAAACAAGACAAGACAAGACAAAAACAAGACAAGACAAAAACAAGACAAGACAAGACAAGACAAAAACAAGACAAGACAAGACAAGACAAAAACAAGACAAGACAAGACAAGACAAAAACAAGACAAGACAAAAACAAGACAAGACAAAAACAAGACAAGACAAAAACAAGACAAGACAAAAACAAGACAAGACAAAAACAAGACAAGACAAGACAAAAGCAAGACAAGACAAGACAAGGCAAAAACAAGACAAGACTAAACAAGACAAAAACAAGACAAGACAAGACAAAAACAAGACAAGACAAAAACAAGACAAGACAAGACAAGACAAAAACAAGACAAGACAAGACAAGACAAAAACAAGACATGACAAAAACAAGACAAGACAAGACAAGACAAAAACAAGACATGACAAAAACAAGACAAGACAAAAACAAGACAAGACAAAAACAAGACAAAAACAAGACAAGACAAGACAAGACAAAAACAAGACAAAAACAAGACAAGACAAAAACAAGACAAGACAAAAACAAGACAAGACAAGACAAAAACAAGACAAAAACAAGACAAGACAAGACAAAAACAAGACAAGACAAGACAAAAACAAGACAAGACAAGACAAAAACAAGACAAGACAAGACAAAAACAAGACAAGACAAGACAAAAACAAGACAAGACAAAAACAAGACAAGACAAAAACAAGACAAGACAAAAACAAGACACGACAAGACAAAAACAAGACAAGACAAGACAAAAACAAGACAAAAACAAGACAAGACAAGACAAAAACAAGACAAGACAAGACAAGGCAAAAACAAGACAAGAGAAGACAAAAACAAGACAAGACAAGACAAGGCAAAAACAAGACAAGACAAAAACAAGACAAGACAAGACAAAAACAAGACAAGACAAAAACAAGACAAGACAAGACAAGACAAAAACAAGACAAGACAAGACAAGACAAAAACAAGACAAGACAAGACAAGACAAAAACAAGACAAGACAAAAACAAGACAAGACAAAAACAAGACAAGACAAAAACAAGACAAGACAAAAACAAGACAAGACAAAAACAAGACAAGACAAGACAAAAGCAAGACAAGACAAGACAAGGCAAAAACAAGACAAGACAAAACAAGACAAAAACAAGACAAAAACAAGACAAGACAAGACAAAAACAAGACAAGACAAAAACAAGACAAGACAAGACAAGACAAAAACAAGACAAGACAAGACAAGACAAAAACAAGACATGACAAAAACAAGACAAGACAAGACAAGACAAAAACAAGACATGACAAAAACAAGACAAGACAAAAACAAGACAAGACAAAAACAAGACAAAAACAAGACAAGACAAGACAAGACAAAAACAAGACAAAAACAAGACAAGACAAGACAAAAACAAGACAAGACAAGACAAGGCAAAAACAAGACAAAAACAAGACAAGACAAGACAAGGCAAAAACAAGACAAGACAAGACAAGGCAAAAACAAGACCAAGACAAAAACAAGACAAAACAAGACAAAAACAAGTCAAGACAAAAACAAGACAAAAACAAGACAAGACAAGACAAGACAAAAACAAGACAAAACAAAAACAAGACAAGACAAACAAGACAAGACAAGACAAGACAAAAACAAGACATAGACAAGACAAGACAAAAACAAGACAAGACAAGACAAAAACAAGACAAGACAAGACAAGACAAAAACAAGACAAGACAAGACAAGACAAAAACAAGACATAAACAAGACAAGACAAAAACAAGACAAGACAAAAACAAGACAAGACAAAAACAAGACAAGACAAGACAAAAACAAGACAAAAACAAGACAAGAACAAGACAAGACAAGACAAAAACAAGACAAGACAAGACAAAAACAAGACAAAAACAAGACAAGAACAAGACAAGAACAAGACAAGACAAGACAAAAACAAGACAAGACAAGACAAAAACAAGACAAGACAAGACAAAAACAAGACAAGACAAGACAAGACAAGACAAGACAAAAACAAGACAAGACAAAAACAAGACAAGACAAAAACAAGACAAGACAAGACAAAAACAAGACAAGACAAGACAAAAACAAGACAAAAACAAGACAAGACAAAAACAAGACAAGACAAGACAAGGCAAAAACAAGACAAGAGAAGACAAAAACAAGACAAGACAAGACAAGGCAAAAACAAGACAAGACAAAAACAAGACAAGACAAGACAAAAACAAGACAAGACAAAAACAAGACAAGACAAGACAAGACAAAAACAAGACAAGACAAGACAAGACAAAAACAAGACAAGACAAGACAAGACAAAAACAAGACAAGACAAAAACAAGACAAGACAAAAACAAGACAAGACAAAAACAAGACAAGACAAAAACAAGACAAGACAAGACAAAAACAAGACAAGACGAGACAAAAACAAGACAAGACAAGACAAGGCAAAAACAAGACAAGACAAAACAAGACAAAAACAAGACAAAAACAAGACAAGACAAGACAAAAACAAGACAAGACAAAAACAAGACAAGACAAGACAAGACAAAAACAAGACAAGACAAGACAAGACAAAAACAAGACATGACAAAAACAAGACAAGACAAGACAAGACAAAAACAAGACATGACAAAAACAAGACAAGACAAAAACAAGACAAGACAAAAACAAGACAAAAACAAGACAAGACAAGACAAGACAAAAACAAGACAAAAACAAGACAAGACAAGACAAAAACAAGACAAGACAAGACAAGGCAAAAACAAGACAAAAACAAGACAAGACAAGACAAGGCAAAAACAAGACAAGACAAGGCAAAAACAAGACAAGACAAACAAGACAAGACAAGACAAGACAAAAACAAGACATAGACAAGACAAGACAAAAACAAGACAAGACAAGACAAAAACAAGACAAGACAAGACAAGACAAAAACAAGACAAGACAAGACAAGACAAAAACAAGACATAAACAAGACAAGACAAAAACAAGACAAGACAAAAACAAGACAAGACAAAAACAAGACAAGACAAGACAAAAACAAGACAAAAACAAGACAAGAACAAGACAAGACAAGACAAAAACAAGACAAGACAAGACAAAAACAAGACAAAAACAAGACAAGAACAAGACAAGAACAAGACAAGACAAGACAAAAACAAGACAAGACAAGACAAAAACAAGACAAGACAAGACAAAAACAAGACAAGACAAGACAAGACAAGACAAGACAAAAACAAGACAAGACAAAAACAAGACAAGACAAAAACAAGACAAGACAAGACAAAAACAAGACAAGACAAGACAAAAACAAGACAAAAACAAGACAAGACAAGACAAAAACAAGACAAGACAAGACAAGGCAAAAAGAAGACAAGAGAAGACAAAAACAAGACAAGACAAGACAAGGCAAAAACAAGACAAGACAAGACAAAAAACAAGACAAGACAAAAACAAGACAAAAACAAGACAAAAACAAGACAAAAACAAGACAAAAACAAGACAAGACAAAAACAAGACAAAAACAAGACAAGAGAAGACAAAAACAAGACAAGACAAGACAAGACAAAAACAAGACAAGACAAAAACAAGACAAGACAAGACAAAAACAAGACAAGACAAGACAAAAACAAGACAAAAACAAGACAAGACAAGACAAAAACAAGACAAGACAAGACAAGGCAAAAACAAGACAAGAGAAGACAAAAACAAGACAAGACAAGACAAGGCAAAAACAAGACAAGACAAAAACAAGACAAGACAAGACAAAAACAAGACAAGACAAAAACAAGACAAGACAAGACAAGACAAAAACAAGACAAGACAAGACAAGACAAAAACAAGACAAGACAAGACAAGACAAAAACAAGACAAGACAAAAACAAGACAAGACAAAAACAAGACAAGACAAAAACAAGACAAGACAAAAACAAGACAAGACAAAAACAAGACAAGACAAGACAAAAGCAAGACAAGACAAGACAAGGCAAAAACAAGACAAGACAAAACAAGACAAAAACAAGACAAAAACAAGACAGGACAAGACAAAAACAAGACAAGACAAAAACAAGACAAGACAAGACAAGACAAAAACAAGACAAGACAAGACAAGACAAAAACAAGACATGACAAAAACAAGACAAGACAAGACAAGACAAAAACAAGACATGACAAAAACAAGACAAGACAAAAACAAGACAAGACAAAAACAAGACAAAAACAAGACAAGACAAGACAAGACAAAAACAAGACAAAAACAAGACAAGACAAGACAAAAACAAGACAAGACAAGAAAAGGCAAAAACAAGACAAAAACAAGACAAGACAAGACAAGGCAAAAACAAGACAAGACAAGACAAGGCAAAAACAAGACCAAGACAAAAACAAGACAAAACAAGACAAAAACAAGTCAAGACAAAAACAAGACAAAAACAAGACAAGACAAGACAAGACAAAAACAAGACAAAACAAAAACAAGACAAGACAAACAAGACAAGACAAGACAAGACAAAAACAAGACATAGACAAGACAAGACAAAAACAAGACAAGACAAGACAAAAACAAGACAAGACAAGACAAGACAAAAACAAGACAAGACAAGACAAGACAAAAACAAGACATAAACAAGACAAGACAAAAACAAGACAAGACAAAAACAAGACAAGACAAAAACAAGACAAGACAAGACAAAAACAAGACAAAAACAAGACAAGAACAAGACAAGACAAGACAAAAACAAGACAAGACAAGACAAAAACAAGACAAAAACAAGACAAGAACAAGACAAGAACAAGACAAGACAAGACAAAAACAAGACAAGACAAGACAAAAACAAGACAAGACAAGACAAAAACAAGACAAGACAAGACAAGACAAGACAAGACAAAAACAAGACAAGACAAAAACAAGACAAGACAAAAACAAGACAAGACAAGACAAAAACAAGACAAGACAAGACAAAAACAAGACAAAAACAAGACAAGACAAGACAAAAACAAGACAAGACAAGACAAGGCAAAAACAAGACAAGAGAAGACAAAAACAAGACAAGACAAGACAAGGCAAAAACAAGACAAGACAAAAACAAGACAAGACAAGACAAAAACAAGACAAGACAAAAACAAGACAAGACAAGACAAGACAAAAACAAGACAAGACAAGACAAGACAAAAACAAGACAAGACAAGACAAGACAAAAACAAGACAAGACAAAAACAAGACAAGACAAAAACAAGACAAGACAAAAACAAGACAAGACAAAAACAAGACAAGACAAGACAAAAACAAGACAAGACAAGACAAAAACAAGACAAGACAAGACAAGGCAAAAACAAGACAAGACAAAACAAGACAAAAACAAGACAAAAACAAGACAAGACAAGACAAAAACAAGACAAGACAAAAACAAGACAAGACAAGACAAGACAAAAACAAGACAAGACAAGACAAGACAAAAACAAGACATGACAAAAACAAGACAAGACAAGACAAGACAAAAACAAGACATGACAAAAACAAGACAAGACAAAAACAAGACAAGACAAAAACAAGACAAAAACAAGACAAGACAAGACAAGACAAAAACAAGACAAAAACAAGACAAGACAAGACAAAAACAAGACAAGACAAGACAAGGCAAAAACAAGACAAAAACAAGACAAGACAAGACAAGGCAAAAACAAGACAAGACAAGGCAAAAACAAGACAAGACAAACAAGACAAGACAAGACAAGACAAAAACAAGACATAGACAAGACAAGACAAAAACAAGACAAGACAAGACAAAAACAAGACAAGACAAGACAAGACAAAAACAAGACAAGACAAGACAAGACAAAAACAAGACATAAACAAGACAAGACAAAAACAAGACAAGACAAAAACAAGACAAGACAAAAACAAGACAAGACAAGACAAAAACAAGACAAAAACAAGACAAGAACAAGACAAGACAAGACAAAAACAAGACAAGACAAGACAAAAACAAGACAAAAACAAGACAAGAACAAGACAAGAACAAGACAAGACAAGACAAAAACAAGACAAGACAAGACAAAAACAAGACAAGACAAGACAAAAACAAGACAAGACAAGACAAGACAAGACAAAAACAAGACAAGACAAAAACAAGACAAGACAAGACAAAAACAAGACAAGACAAGACAAAAACAATACAAAAACAAGACAAGACAAGACAAAAACAAGACAAGACAAGACAAGGCAAAAACAAGACAAGAGAAGACAAAAACAAGACAAGACAAGACAAGGCAAAAACAAGACAAGACAAAAACAAGACAAGACAAGACAAAAACAAGACAAGACAAAAACAAGACAAGACAAGACAAGACAAAAACAAGACAAGACAAGACAAGACAAAAACAAGACAAGACAAGACAAGACAAAAACAAGACAAGACAAAAACAAGACAAGACAAAAACAAGACAAGACAAAAACAAGACAAGACAAAAACAAGACAAGACAAGACAAAAACAAGACAAGACAAGACAAAAACAAGACAAGACAAGACAAGGCAAAAACAAGACAAGACAAAACAAGACAAAAACAAGACAAAAACAAGACAAGACAAGACAAAAACAAGACAAGACAAAAACAAGACAAGACAAGACAAGACAAAAACAAGACAAGACAAGACAAGACAAAAACAAGACATGACAAAAACAAGACAAGACAAGACAAGACAAAAACAAGACATGACAAAAACAAGACAAGACAAAAACAAGACAAGACAAAAACAAGACAAAAACAAGACAAGACAAGACAAGACAAAAACAAGACAAAAACAAGACAAGACAAGACAAAAACAAGACAAGACAAGACAAGGCAAAAACAAGACAAAAACAAGACAAGACAAGACAAGGCAAAAACAAGACAAGACAAGGCAAAAACAAGACCAAGACAAAAACAAGACAAAACAAGACAAAAACAAGACAAGACAAAAACAAGACAAAAACAAGACAAGACAAGACAAAAACAAGACAAAACAAAAACAAGACAAGACAAACAAGACAAGACAAGACAAGACAAAAACAAGACATAGACAAGACAAGACAAAAACAAGACAAGACAAGACAAAAACAAGACAAGACAAGACAAGACAAAAACAAGACATACACAAGACAAGACAAAAACAAGACATAAACAAGACAAGACAAAAACAAGACAAGACAAGACAAAAACAAGACAAGACAAGACAAAAACAAGACAAGACAAGACAAAAACAAGACAAGACAAAAACAAGACAAGACAAAAACAAGACAAGACAAGACAAAAACAAGACAAGACAAGACAAAAACAAGACAAAAACAAGACAAGACAAGACAAAAACAAGACAAGACAAGGCAAAAACAAGACAAGAGAAGACAAAAACAAGACAAGACAAAAACAAGACAAGACAAGACAAAAACAAGACAAGACAAAAACAAGACAAGACAAGACAAGACAAAAACAAGACAAGACAAGACAAGACAAAAACAAGACAAGACAAGACAAGACAAAAACAAGACAAGACAAAAACAAGACAAGACAAAAACAAGACAAGACAAAAACAAGACAAGAAAAAAACAAGACAAGACAAAAACAAGACAAGACAAGACAAAAGCAAGACAAGACAAGACAAGGCAAAAACAAGACAAGACAAAACAAGACAAAAACAAGACAAAAACAAGACAAGACAAGACAAAAACAAGACAAGACAAAAACAAGACAAGACAAGACAAGACAAAAACAAGACAAGACAAGACAAGACAAAAACAAGACATGACAAAAACAAGACAAGACAAAAACAAGACAAGACAAAAACAAGACAAAAACAAGACAAGACAAGACAAGACAAAAACAAGACAAAAACAAGACAAGACAAGACAAAAACAAGACAAGACAAGACAAGGCAAAAACAAGACAAAAACAAGACAAGACAAGACAAGGCAAAAACAAGACAAGACAAGACAAGGCAAAAACAAGACCAAGACAAAAACAAGACAAAACAAGACAAAAACAAGACAAGACAAAAACAAGACAAAAACAAGACAAGACAAGACAAGACAAAAACAAGACAAAACAAAAACAAGACAAGACAAACAAGACAAGACAAGACAAGACAAAAACAAGACATAGACAAGACAAGACAAAAACAAGACAAGACAAGACAAAAACAAGACAAGACAAGACAAGACAAAAACAAGACAAGACAAGACAAGACAAAAACAAGACATAAACAAGACAAGACAAAAACAAGACAAGACAAAAACAAGACAAGACAAAAACAAGACAAGACAAGACAAAAACAAGACAAAAACAAGACAAGAACAAGACAAGACAAGACAAAAACAAGACAAGACAAGACAAAAACAAGACAAAAACAAGACAAGAACAAGACAAGAACAAGACAAGACAAGACAAAAACAAGACAAGACAAGACAAAAACAAGACAAGACAAGACAAAAACAAGACAAGACAAGACAAGGCAAAAACAAGACAAGACAAGACAAGGCAAAAACAAGACCAAGACAAAAACAAGACAAAACAAGACAAAAACAAGACAAGACAAAAACAAGACAAAAACAAGACAAGACAAGACAAGACAAAAACAAGACAAAACAAAAACAAGACAAGACAAACAAGACAAGACAAGACAAGACAAAAACAAGACATAGACAAGACAAGACAAAAACAAGACAAGACAAGACAAAAACAAGACAAGACAAGACAAGACAAAAACAAGACAAGACAAGACAAGACAAAAACAAGACATAGACAAGACAAGACAAAAACAAGACAAGACAAGACAAAAACAAGACAAGACAAGACAAGACAAAAACAAGACAAGACAAGACAAGACAAAAACAAGACATAAACAAGACAAGACAAAAACAAGACAAGACAAAAACAAGACAAGACAAAAACAAGACAAGACAAGACAAAAACAAGACAAAAACAAGACAAGAACAAGACAAGACAAGACAAAAACAAGACAAGACAAGACAAAAACAAGACAAAAACAAGACAAGAACAAGACAAGAACAAGACAAGACAAGACAAAAACAAGACAAGACAAGACAAAAACAAGACAAGACAAGACAAAAACAAGACAAGACAAGACAAGACAAGACAAGACAAAAACAAGACAAGACAAAAACAAGACAAGACAAAAACAAGACAAGACAAGACAAAAACAAGACAAGACAAGACAAAAACAAGACAAAAACAAGACAAGACAAGACAAAAACAAGACAAGACAAGACAAGGCAAAAACAAGACAAGAGAAGACAAAAACAAGACAAGACAAGACAAGGCAAAAACAAGACAAGACAAAAACAAGACAAGACAAGACAAAAACAAGACAAGACAAAAACAAGACAAGACAAGACAAGACAAAAACAAGACAAGACAAGACAAGACAAAAACAAGACAAGACAAGACAAGACAAAAACAAGACAAGACAAAAACAAGACAAGACAAAAACAAGACAAGACAAAAACAAGACAAGACAAAAACAAGACAAGACAAGACAAAAACAAGACAAGACAAGACAAAAACAAGACAAGACAAGACAAGGCAAAAACAAGACAAGACAAAACAAGACAAAAACAAGACAAAAACAAGACAAGACAAGACAAAAACAAGACAAGACAAAAACAAGACAAGACAAGACAAGACAAAAACAAGACAAGACAAGACAAGACAAAAACAAGACATGACAAAAACAAGACAAGACAAGACAAGACAAAAACAAGACATGACAAAAACAAGACAAGACAAAAACAAGACAAGACAAAAACAAGACAAAAACAAGACAAGACAAGACAAGACAAAAACAAGACAAAAACAAGACAAGACAAGACAAAAACAAGACAAGACAAGACAAGGCAAAAACAAGACAAAAACAAGACAAGACAAGACAAGGCAAAAACAAGACAAGACAAGGCAAAAACAAGACCAAGACAAAAACAAGACAAAACAAGACAAAAACAAGACAAGACAAAAACAAGACAAAAACAAGACAAGACAAGACAAAAACAAGACAAAACAAAAACAAGACAAGACAAACAAGACAAGACAAGACAAGACAAAAACAAGACATAGACAAGACAAGACAAAAACAAGACAAGACAAGACAAAAACAAGACAAGACAAGACAAGGCAAAAACAAGACAAAAACAAGACAAGACAAGACAAGGCAAAAACAAGACAAGACAAGGCAAAAACAAGACCAAGACAAAAACAAGACAAAACAAGACAAAAACAAGACAAGACAAAAACAAGACAAAAACAAGACAAGACAAGACAAAAACAAGACAAAACAAAAACAAGACAAGACAAACAAGACAAGACAAGACAAGACAAAAACAAGACATAGACAAGACAAGACAAAAACAAGACAAGACAAGACAAAAACAAGACAAGACAAGACAAGACAAAAACAAGACAAGACAAGACAAGACAAAAACAAAACAAAACAAAAACAAGACAAGACAAAAACAAGACAAGACAAAAACAAGACAAGACAAAAACAAGACAAGACAAGACAAAAACAAGACAAGACAAGACAAAAACAAGACAAGACAAGACAAGGCAAAAACAAGACAAGACAAAACAAGACAAAAACAAGACAAAAACAAGACAAGACAAGACAAAAACAAGACAAGACAAAAACAAGACAAGACAAGACAAGACAAAAACAAGACAAGACAAGACAAGACAAAAACAAGACATGACAAAAACAAGACAAGACAAGACAAGACAAAAACAAGACATGACAAAAACAAGACAAGACAAAAACAAGACAAGACAAAAACAAGACAAAAACAAGACAAGACAAGACAAGACAAAAACAAGACAAAAACAAGACAAGACAAGACAAAAACAAGACAAGACAAGACAAGGCAAAAACAAGACAAAAACAAGACAAGACAAGACAAGGCAAAAACAAGACAAGACAAGGCAAAAACAAGACCAAGACAAAAACAAGACAAAACAAGACAAAAACAAGACAAGACAAAAACAAGACAAAAACAAGACAAGACAAAAACAAGACAAGACAAAAACAAGACAAGACAAGACAAAAACAAGACAAAAACAAGACAAGAACAAGACAAGACAAGACAAAAACAAGACAAGACAAGACAAAAACAAGACAAAAACAAGACAAGAACAAGACAAGAACAAGACAAGACAAGACAAAAACAAGACAAGACAAGACAAAAACAAGACAAGACAAGACAAAAACAAGACAAGACAAGACAAGACAAGACAAGACAAAAACAAGACAAGACAAAAACAAGACAAGACAAAAACAAGACAAGACAAGACAAAAACAAGACAAGACAAGACAAAAACAAGACAAAAACAAGACAAGACAAGACAAAAACAAGACAAGACAAGACAAGGCAAAAACAAGACAAGAGAAGACAAAAACAAGACAAGACAAGACAAGGCAAAAACAAGACAAGACAAAAACAAGACAAGACAAGACAAAAACAAGACAAGACAAAAACAAGACAAGACAAGACAAGACAAAAACAAGACAAGACAAGACAAGACAAAAACAAGACAAGACAAGACAAGACAAAAACAAGACAAGACAAAAACAAGACAAGACAAAAACAAGACAAGACAAAAACAAGACAAGACAAAAACAAGACAAGACAAGACAAAAACAAGACAAGACAAGACAAAAACAAGACAAGACAAGACAAGGCAAAAACAAGACAAGACAAAA
This sequence comes from Oncorhynchus mykiss, assembly GCF_057628025.1. NCBI lineage: Eukaryota > Metazoa > Chordata > Actinopteri > Salmoniformes > Salmonidae > Oncorhynchus > Oncorhynchus mykiss. The sequence continues at coordinate 39,919,792 of NC_143036.1, forward strand.
CAAGACAAAAACAAGACAAAAACAAGACAAGACAAGACAAAAACAAGACAAGACAAAAACAAGACAAGACAAGACAAGACAAAAACAAGACAAGACAAGACAAGACAAAAACAAGACATGACAAAAACAAGACAAGACAAGACAAGACAAAAACAAGACATGACAAAAACAAGACAAGACAAAAACAAGACAAGACAAAAACAAGACAAAAACAAGACAAGACAAGACAAGACAAAAACAAGACAAAAACAAGACAAGACAAGACAAAAACAAGACAAGACAAGACAAGGCAAAAACAAGACAAAAACAAGACAAGACAAGACAAGGCAAAAACAAGACAAGACAAGGCAAAAACAAGACCAAGACAAAAACAAGACAAAACAAGACAAAAACAAGACAAGACAAAAACAAGACAAAAACAAGACAAGACAAGACAAAAACAAGACAAAACAAAAACAAGACAAGACAAACAAGACAAGACAAGACAAGACAAAAACAAGACATAGACAAGACAAGACAAAAACAAGACAAGACAAGACAAAAACAAGACAAGACAAGACAAGGCAAAAACAAGACAAAAACAAGACAAGACAAGACAAGGCAAAAACAAGACAAGACAAGGCAAAAACAAGACCAAGACAAAAACAAGACAAAACAAGACAAAAACAAGACAAGACAAAAACAAGACAAAAACAAGACAAGACAAGACAAAAACAAGACAAAACAAAAACAAGACAAGACAAACAAGACAAGACAAGACAAGACAAAAACAAGACATAGACAAGACAAGACAAAAACAAGACAAGACAAGACAAAAACAAGACAAGACAAGACAAGACAAAAACAAGACAAGACAAGACAAGACAAAAACAAAACAAAACAAAAACAAGACAAGACAAAAACAAGACAAGACAAAAACAAGACAAGACAAAAACAAGACAAGACAAGACAAAAACAAGACAAGACAAGACAAAAACAAGACAAGACAAGACAAGGCAAAAACAAGACAAGACAAAACAAGACAAAAACAAGACAAAAACAAGACAAGACAAGACAAAAACAAGACAAGACAAAAACAAGACAAGACAAGACAAGACAAAAACAAGACAAGACAAGACAAGACAAAAACAAGACATGACAAAAACAAGACAAGACAAGACAAGACAAAAACAAGACATGACAAAAACAAGACAAGACAAAAACAAGACAAGACAAAAACAAGACAAAAACAAGACAAGACAAGACAAGACAAAAACAAGACAAAAACAAGACAAGACAAGACAAAAACAAGACAAGACAAGACAAGGCAAAAACAAGACAAAAACAAGACAAGACAAGACAAGGCAAAAACAAGACAAGACAAGGCAAAAACAAGACCAAGACAAAAACAAGACAAAACAAGACAAAAACAAGACAAGACAAAAACAAGACAAAAACAAGACAAGACAAGACAAAAACAAGACAAAACAAAAACAAGACAAGACAAACAAGACAAGACAAGACAAGACAAAAACAAGACATAGACAAGACAAGACAAAAACAAGACAAGACAAGACAAAAACAAGACAAGACAAGACAAGGCAAAAACAAGACAAAAACAAGACAAGACAAGACAAGGCAAAAACAAGACAAGACAAGGCAAAAACAAGACCAAGACAAAAACAAGACAAAACAAGACAAAAACAAGACAAGACAAAAACAAGACAAAAACAAGACAAGACAAGACAAAAACAAGACAAAACAAAAACAAGACAAGACAAACAAGACAAGACAAGACAAGACAAAAACAAGACATAGACAAGACAAGACAAAAACAAGACAAGACAAGACAAAAACAAGACAAGACAAGACAAGACAAAAACAAGACATACACAAGACAAGACAAAAACAAGACATAAACAAGACAAGACAAAAACAAGACAAGACAAAAACAAGACAAGACAAGACAAAAACAAGACAAAAACAAGACAAGAACAAGACAAGACAAGACAAAAACAAGACAAGACAAGACAAAAACAAGACAAGACAAGACAAAAACAAGACAAGACAAGACAAGACAAGACAAAAACAAGACAAGACAAAAACAAGACAAGACAAAAACAAGACATACACAAGACAAGACAAAAACAAGACATAAACAAGACAAGACAAAAACAAGATAAGACAAAAACAAGACAAGACAAGACAAAAACAAGACAAAAACAAGACAAGAACAAGACAAGACAAGACAAAAACAAGACAAGACAAGACAAAAACAAGACAAGACAAGACAAAAACAAGACAAGAACAAGACAAGACAAGACAAAAACAAGACAAGACAAGACAAAAACAAGACAAAAACAAGACAAGAACAAGACAAGAACAAGACAAGACAAGACAAAAACAAGACAAGACAAGACAAAAACAAGACAAGACAAGACAAAAACAAGACAAGACAAGACAAGACAAGACAAGACAAAAACAAGACAAGACAAAAACAAGACAAGACAAAAACAAGACAAGACAAGACAAAAACAAGACAAGACAAGACAAAAACAAGACAAGACAAGACAAAAACAAGACAAGACAAGACAAGGCAAAAACAAGACAAGAGAAGACAAAAACAAGACAAGACAAGACAAGGCAAAAACAAGACAAGACAAAAACAAGACAAGACAAGACAAAAACAAGACAAGACAAAAACAAGACAAGACAAGACAAGACAAAAACAAGACAAGACAAGACAAGACAAAAACAAGACAAGACAAGACAAGACAAAAACAAGACAAGACAAAAACAAGACAAGACAAAAACAAGACAAGACAAAAACAAGACAAGACAAAAACAAGACAAGACAAGACAAAAACAAGACAAGACAAGACAAAAACAAGACAAGACAAGACAAGGCAAAAACAAGACAAGACAAAACAAGACAAAAACAAGACAAAAACAAGACAAGACAAGACAAAAACAAGACAAGACAAAAACAAGACAAGACAAGACAAGACAAAAACAAGACAAGACAAGACAAGACAAAAACAAGACATGACAAAAACAAGACAAGACAAGACAAGACAAAAACAAGACATGACAAAAACAAGACAAGACAAAAACAAGACAAGACAAAAACAAGACAAAAACAAGACAAGACAAGACAAGACAAAAACAAGACAAAAACAAGACAAGACAAGACAAAAACAAGACAAGACAAGACAAGGCAAAAACAAGACAAAAACAAGACAAGACAAGACAAGGCAAAAACAAGACAAGACAAGGCAAAAACAAGACCAAGACAAAAACAAGACAAAACAAGACAAAAACAAGACAAGACAAAAACAAGACAAAAACAAGACAAGACAAGACAAAAACAAGACAAAACAAAAACAAGACAAGACAAACAAGACAAGACAAGACAAGACAAAAACAAGACATAGACAAGACAAGACAAAAACAAGACAAGACAAGACAAAAACAAGACAAGACAAGACAAGACAAAAACAAGACATACACAAGACAAGACAAAAACAAGACATAAACAAGACAAGACAAAAACAAGACAAGACAAAAACAAGACAAGACAAGACAAAAACAAGACAAAAACAAGACAAGAACAAGACAAGACAAGACAAAAACAAGACAAGACAAGACAAAAACAAGACAAGACAAGACAAAAACAAGACAAGACAAGACAAGACAAGACAAAAACAAGACAAGACAAAAACAAGACAAGACAAAAACAAGACAAGAACAAGACAAGACAAGACAAAAACAAGACAAGACAAGACAAAAACAAGACAAGACAAGACAAAAACAAGACAAGACAAGACAAAAACAAGACAAGACAAGACAAAAACAAGACAAGACAAGACAAAAACAAGACAAGACAAAAACAAGACAAGACAAGACAAGGCAAAAACAAGACAAGACAAGACAAAAACAAGACAAGACAAGACAAAATCAAGACAAAAACAAGACAAGACAAAAACAAGACAAGACAAGACAAGGCAAAAACAAGACAAGACAAAAACAAGACAAGACAAGACAAAAACAAGACAAGACAAAAACAAGACAAGACAAAAATAAGACAAGACAAGACAAAAACAAGACAAGACAAGACAAAAACAAGACAAAAACAAGACAAGACAAGACAAAAACAAGACAAGACAAGACAAAAACAAGACAAGAGAAGACAAGACAAAAACAAGACAAGACAAGACAAAAACAAGACAAGACAAAAACAAGACAAAAACAAGACAAAAACAAGACAAGACAAAAACAAGACAAGACAAGACAAAAACAAGACAAGACAAGACAAGGCAAAAACAAGACAAGAGAAGACAAGACAAAAACAAGACAAGACAAGACAAAAACAAGACAAGACAAAAACAAGACAAAAACAAGACAAAAACAAGACAAGACAAAAACAAGACAAAAACAAGACAAAAACAAGACAAGACAAAAACAAGACAAGACAAAAACAAGACATGACAAAAACAAGACAAGACAAGACAAAAACAAGACAAGACAAAAACAAGACAAGACGAGACAAAAACAAGACAAGACGAGACAAAAACAAGACAAGACAAGAAAAGACAAAAACAAAACAAGACAAGACAAGACAAAAACAAGACAAGACAAGACAAAAACAAGACAAGACAAAACAAGACAAAAACAAGACAAGACAAAAACAAGACAAGACAAGACAAAAACAAGACAAGGCAAGACAAGACAAAAACAAGACAAAAAAAAGACAAAAACATGACAAGACAAAAACAAGACAAGACAAAAACAAGACATGACAAAAACACGACAAGACAAAGACAAGACAAGACAAAAACAAGACAAGACAAGACAAAAACAAGACAGGAAAAGACAAGACAAGACAAGACAAGACAAGACAAAAACAAGACAAGACAAAAACAAGACAAGACAAAAACAAGACAAGACAAAAACAAGACAAGACAAAAACAAGACAAGACAAAAACAAGACAAGACAAGACAAGACAAAAACAAGACATGACAAAAACAAGACAAGACAAAAACAAGACATGACAAAAACAAGACAAGACAAAAACAAAACAAGACAAGACAAAAACAAGACAAGACAAGACAAAAACAAGACAAGACAAGACAAGGCAAAAACAAGACAAGACAAGACCAAAACAAGAAAAGACCAAAACAAGACAAGACAAGGCAAAAACAAGACAAGACAAGGCAAAAACAAGACAAGGCAAAAACAAGACAAGGCAAAAACAAGACAAGACAAAAACAAGACAAAAACAAGACAAAAACAAGACAAAAACAAGACAAGACAAAAACAAGACATGACAAAAACAAGACATGACAAAAACAAGACAAGACAAAAACAAAACAAGACAAGACAAGACCAAAACAAGACAAGACCAAAACAAGACAAGACAAGACAAGACCAAAACAAGACAAGACCAAAACAAGACAAGACAAGGCAAAAACAAGACAAGACAAGGCAAAAACAAGACAAGACAAAAACAAGACAAAACAAGACAAAAACAAGACAAGACAAAACAAGACAAAAACAAGACAAAAACAAGACAAAAACAAGACAAAAACAAGACAAGACAAGACAAAAACAAGACAAGACAAGACATACAAGACAAGACAAGACAAAAACAAGACATAGACAAGACAAGACAAAAACAAGACAAAAACAAGACAAGACAAAAACAAGACATAAACAAGACAAGACAAAAACAAGACATAAACAAGACAAGACAAAAACAAGACAAGACAAAAACAAGACAAGACAAAAACAAGACAAGACAAAAACAAGACAAGACGAGACAAAAACAAGACAAAAACAAGACAAGACAAGACAAAAACAAGACAAGACAAGACAAAAACAAGACAAGACAAGACAAAAACAAGACAAGACAAGACAAAAACAAGACAAGACAAGACAAAAACAAGACAAGACAAAAACAAGACAAGACAAGACAAGGCAAAAACAAGACAAGACAAGACAAAAACAAGACAAGACAAGACAAAATCAAGACAAAAACAAGACAAGACAAAAACAAGACAAGACAAGACAAGGCAAAAACAAGACAAGACAAAAACAAGACAAGACAAGACAAAAACAAGACAAGACAAAAACAAGACAAGACAAAAATAAGACAAGACAAGACAAAAACAAGACAAGACAAGACAAAAACAAGACAAAAACAAGACAAGACAAGACAAAAACAAGACAAGACAAGACAAAAACAAGACAAGAGAAGACAAGACAAAAACAAGACAAGACAAGACAAAAACAAGACAAGACAAAAACAAGACAAAAACAAGACAAAAACAAGACAAGACAAAAACAAGACAAGACAAAAACAAGACAAGACAAGACAAAAACAAGACAAGACAAGACAAGGCAAAAACAAGACAAGAGAAGACAAGACAAAAACAAGACAAGACAAGACAAAAACAAGACAAGACAAAAACAAGACAAAAACAAGACAAAAACAAGACAAGACAAAAACAAGACAAAAACAAGCCAAAATCAAGACAAGACAAAAACAAGACAAGACAAAAACAAGACATGACAAAAACAAGACAAGACAAGACAAAAACAAGACAAGACAAAAACAAGACAAGACGAGACAAAAACAAGACAAGACGAGACAAAAACAAGACAAGACAAGGCAAAAACAAGACAAGACAAAACAAGACAAAAACAAGACAAAAACAAGACAAGACAAGACAAAAACAAGACAAGACAAAAACAAGACAAGACAAGACAAGACAAAAACAAGACAAGACAAGACAAGACAAAAACAAGACATGACAAAAACAAGACAAGACAAGACAAGACAAAAACAAGACATGACAAAAACAAGACAAGACAAAAACAAGACAAGACAAAAACAAGACAAAAACAAGACAAGACAAGACAAGACAAAAACAAGACAAAAACAAGACAAGACAAGACAAAAACAAGACAAGACAAGACAAGGCAAAAACAAGACAAAAACAAGACAAGACAAGACAAGGCAAAAACAAGACAAGACAAGACAAGGCAAAAACAAGACCAAGACAAAAACAAGACAAAACAAGACAAAAACAAGACAAGACAAAAACAAGACAAAAACAAGACAAGACAAGACAAGACAAAAACAAGACAAAACAAAAACAAGACAAGACAAACAAGACAAGACAAGACAAGACAAAAACAAGACATAGACAAGACAAGACAAAAACAAGACAAGACAAGACAAAAACAAGACAAGACAAGACAAGACAAAAACAAGACAAGACAAAAACAAGACAAGACAAAAACAAGACAAGACAAAAACAAGACAAGACAAAAACAAGACAAGACAAGACAAAAACAAGACAAGACAAGACAAAAACAAGACAAGACAAGACAAGGCAAAAACAAGACAAGACAAAACAAGACAAAAACAAGACAAAAACAAGACAAAAACAAGACAAGACAAGACAAAAACAAGACAAGACAAAAACAAGACAAAACAAGACAAGACAAAAACAAGACAAGACAAAAACAAGACAAGACAAAAACAAGACAAGACAAGACAAAAACAAGACAAGACAAGACAAAAACAAGACAAAAACAAGACAAGACAAGACAAAAACAAGACAAGACAAGACAAAAACAAGACAAGACAAGACAAGGCAAAAACAAGACAAGACAAGACAAGGCAAAAACAAGACAAAAACAAGACAAAACAAGACAAAAACAAGACAAGACAAAAACAAGACAAAAACAAGACAAGACAAGACAAAAACAAGACAAAAACAAGACAAAACAAAAACAAGACAAGACAAACAAGACAAGACAAGACAAAAACAAGACAAGACAAGACAAGACAAAAACAAGACATAAACAAGACAAGACAAAAACAAGACAAGACAAAAACAAGACAAGACAAAAACAAGACAAGACAAAAACAAGACAAGACAAGACAAAAACAAGACAAAAACAAGACAAGACAAGACAAGACAAGACAAAAACAAGACAAGACAAGACAAAAACAAGACAAGACAAGACAAGACAAGACAAGACAAGACAAGACAAAAACAAGACAAGACAAAAACAAGACAAGACAAAAACAAGACAAGACAAGACAAAAACAAGACAAGACAAGACAAAAACAAGACAAAAACAAGACAAGACAAAAACAAGACCAGACAAGACAAGGCAAAAACAAGACAAGAGAAGACAAGACAAAAACAAGACAAGACAAGACAAAAACAAGACAAGACAAGACAAGGCAAAAACAAGACAAGACAAGACAAGACAAAAACAAGACAAGACAAGACAAAAACAAGACAAGACAAAAACAAGACAAGACAAGACAAGACAAAAACAAGACAAGACAAGACAAGACAAAAACAAGACAAGACAAGACAAGACAAAAACAAGACAAGACAAAAACAAGACAAGACAAAAACAAGACAAAAACAAGACAAGACAAGACAAAAACAAGACAAGACAAAAACAAGACAAAAACAAGACAAGACAAGACAAAAACAAGACAAGACAAGAACAAGACAAAAACAAGACAAGACAAGACAAGACAAAAACAAGACATAAACAAGACAAGACAAAAACAAGACAAGACAAAAACAAGACAAGACAAAAACAAGACAAGACAAAAACAAGACAAGACAAGACAAAAACAAGACAAAAACAAGACAAGACAAGACAAAAACAAGACAAGACAAGACAAAAACAAGACAAGACAAGACAAAAACAAGACAAGACAAGACAAAAACAAGAGAAGACAAAAACAAGACAAGACAAAAACAAGACAAGACAAAAACAAGACAAGACAAAAACAAGACAAGACAAGACAAAAACAAGACAAGACAAGACAAAAACAAGACAAAAACAAGACAAGACAAGACAAAAACAAGACAAGACAAGACAAGGCAAAAACAAGACAAGAGAAGACAAAAACAAGACAAGACAAGACAAGGCAAAAACAAGACAAGACAAAAACAAGACAAGACAAGACAAAAACAAGACAAGACAAAAACAAGACAAGACAAGACAAGACAAAAACAAGACAAGACAAGACAAGACAAAAACAAGACAAGACAAGACAAGACAAAAACAAGACAAGACAAAAACAAGACAAGACAAAAACAAGACAAGACAAAAACAAGACAAGACAAAAACAAGACAAGACAAAAACAAGACAAGACAAGACAAAAGCAAGACAAGACAAGACAAGGCAAAAACAAGACAAGACAAAACAAGACAAAAACAAGACAAGACAAGACAAAAACAAGACAAGACAAAAACAAGACAAGACAAGACAAGACAAAAACAAGACAAGACAAGACAAGACAAAAACAAGACATGACAAAAACAAGACAAGACAAGACAAGACAAAAACAAGACATGACAAAAACAAGACAAGACAAAAACAAGACAAGACAAAAACAAGACAAAAACAAGACAAGACAAGACAAGACAAAAACAAGACAAAAACAAGACAAGACAAAAACAAGACAAGACAAGACAAAAACAAGACAAAAACAAGACAAGACAAGACAAAAACAAGACAAGACAAGACAAAAACAAGACAAGACAAGACAAAAACAAGACAAGACAAGACAAAAACAAGACAAGACAAGACAAAAACAAGACAAGACAAAAACAAGACAAGACAAAAACAAGACAAGACAAAAACAAGACAAGACAAGACAAAAACAAGACAAGACAAGACAAAAACAAGACAAGACAAGACAAGACAAAAACAAGACAAGACAAGACAAGACAAAAACAAGACAAGACAAGACAAGACAAAAACAAGACAAGACAAAAACAAGACAAGACAAAAACAAGACAAGACAAAAACAAGACAAGACAAAAACAAGACAAGACAAAAACAAGACAAGACAAGACAAAAGCAAGACAAGACAAGACAAGGCAAAAACAAGACAAGACAAAACAAGACAAAAACAAGACAAAAACAAGACAAGACAAGACAAAAACAAGACAAGACAAAAACAAGACAAGACAAGACAAGACAAAAACAAGACAAGACAAGACAAGACAAAAACAAGACATGACAAAAACAAGACAAGACAAGACAAGACAAAAACAAGACATGACAAAAACAAGACAAGACAAAAACAAGACAAGACAAAAACAAGACAAAAACAAGACAAGACAAGACAAGACAAAAACAAGACAAAAACAAGACAAGACAAGACAAAAACAAGACAAGACAAGACAAGGCAAAAACAAGACAAAAACAAGACAAGACAAGACAAGGCAAAAACAAGACAAGACAAGACAAGGCAAAAACAAGACCAAGACAAAAACAAGACAAAACAAGACAAAAACAAGTCAAGACAAAAACAAGACAAAAACAAGACAAGACAAGACAAGACAAAAACAAGACAAAACAAAAACAAGACAAGACAAACAAGACAAGACAAGACAAGACAAAAACAAGACATAGACAAGACAAGACAAAAACAAGACAAGACAAGACAAAAACAAGACAAGACAAGACAAGACAAAAACAAGACAAGACAAGACAAGACAAAAACAAGACATAAACAAGACAAGACAAAAACAAGACAAGACAAAAACAAGACAAGACAAAAACAAGACAAGACAAGACAAAAACAAGACAAAAACAAGACAAGAACAAGACAAGACAAGACAAAAACAAGACAAGACAAGACAAAAACAAGACAAAAACAAGACAAGAACAAGACAAGAACAAGACAAGACAAGACAAAAACAAGACAAGACAAGACAAAAACAAGACAAGACAAGACAAAAACAAGACAAGACAAGACAAGACAAGACAAAAACAAGACAAGACAAAAACAAGACAAGACAAAAACAAGACAAGACAAGACAAAAACAAGACAAGACAAGACAAAAACAAGACAAAAACAAGACAAGACAAGACAAAAACAAGACAAGACAAGACAAGGCAAAAACAAGACAAGAGAAGACAAAAACAAGACAAGACAAGACAAGGCAAAAACAAGACAAGACAAAAACAAGACAAGACAAGACAAAAACAAGACAAGACAAAAACAAGACAAGACAAGACAAGACAAAAACAAGACAAGACAAGACAAGACAAAAACAAGACAAGACAAGACAAGACAAAAACAAGACAAGACAAAAACAAGACAAGACAAAAACAAGACAAGACAAAAACAAGACAAGACAAAAACAAGACAAGACAAGACAAAAACAAGACAAGACAAGACAAAAACAAGACAAGACAAGACAAGGCAAAAACAAGACAAGACAAAACAAGACAAAAACAAGACAAAAACAAGACAAGACAAGACAAAAACAAGACAAGACAAAAACAAGACAAGACAAGACAAGACAAAAACAAGACAAGACAAGACAAGACAAAAACAAGACATGACAAAAACAAGACAAGACAAGACAAGACAAAAACAAGACATGACAAAAACAAGACAAGACAAAAACAAGACAAGACAAAAACAAGACAAAAACAAGACAAGACAAGACAAGACAAAAACAAGACAAAAACAAGACAAGACAAGACAAAAACAAGACAAGACAAGACAAGGCAAAAACAAGACAAAAACAAGACAAGACAAGACAAGGCAAAAACAAGACAAGACAAGGCAAAAACAAGACAAGACAAACAAGACAAGACAAGACAAGACAAAAACAAGACATAGACAAGACAAGACAAAAACAAGACAAGACAAGACAAAAACAAGACAAGACAAGACAAGACAAAAACAAGACAAGACAAGACAAGACAAAAACAAGACATAAACAAGACAAGACAAAAACAAGACAAGACAAAAACAAGACAAGACAAAAACAAGACAAGACAAGACAAAAACAAGACAAAAACAAGACAAGAACAAGACAAGACAAGACAAAAACAAGACAAGACAAGACAAAAACAAGACAAAAACAAGACAAGAACACGACAAGAACAAGACAAGACAAGACAAAAACAAGACAAGACAAGACAAAAACAAGACAAGACAAGACAAAAACAAGACAAGACAAGACAAGACAAGACAAGACAAAAACAAGACAAGACAAAAACAAGACAAGACAAGACAAGACAAAAACAAGACAAGACAAGACAAGACAAAAACAAGACAAGACAAGACAAGACAAAAACAAGACAAGACAAAAACAAGACAAGACAAAAACAAGACAAGACAAAAACAAGACAAGACAAAAACAAGACAAGACAAGACAAAAACAAGACAAGACAAGACAAAAACAAGACAAGACAAGACAAGGCAAAAACAAGACAAGACAAAACAAGACAAAAACAAGACAAAAACAAGACAAGACAAGACAAAAACAAGACAAGACAAAAACAAGACAAGACAAGACAAGACAAAAACAAGACAAGACAAGACAAGACAAAAACAAGACATGACAAAAACAAGACAAGACAAGACAAGACAAAAACAAGACATGACAAAAACAAGACAAGACAAAAACAAGACAAGACAAAAACAAGACAAAAACAAGACAAGACAAGACAAGACAAAAACAAGACAAAAACAAGACAAGACAAGACAAAAACAAGACAAGACAAGACAAGGCAAAAACAAGACAAAAACAAGACAAGACAAGACAAGGCAAAAACAAGACAAGACAAGGCAAAAACAAGACCAAGACAAAAACAAGACAAAACAAGACAAAAACAAGACAAGACAAAAACAAGACAAAAACAAGACAAGACAAGACAAAAACAAGACAAAACAAAAACAAGACAAGACAAACAAGACAAGACAAGACAAGACAAAAACAAGACATAGACAAGACAAGACAAAAACAAGACATACACAAGACAAGACAAAAACAAGACATAAACAAGACAAGACAAAAACAAGACAAGACAAAAACAAGACAAGACAAAAACAAGACAAGACAAGACAAAAACAAGACAAAAACAAGACAAGAACAAGACAAGACAAGACAAAAACAAGACAAGACAAGACAAAAACAAGACAAGACAAGACAAAAACAAGACAAGACAAGACAAAAACAAGACAAGACAAGACAAAAACAAGACAAGACAAAAACAAGACAAGACAAAAACAAGACAAGACAAGACAAAAACAAGACAAGACAAGACAAAAACAAGACAAAAACAAGACAAGACAAGACAAAAACAAGACAAGACAAGACAAGGCAAAAACAAGACAAGAGAAGACAAAAACAAGACAAGACAAAAACAAGACAAGACAAGACAAAAACAAGACAAGACAAAAACAAGACAAGACAAGACAAGACAAAAACAAGACAAGACAAGACAAGACAAAAACAAGACAAGACAAGACAAGACAAAAACAAGACAAGACAAAAACAAGACAAGACAAAAACAAGACAAGACAAAAACAAGACAAGACAAAAACAAGACAAGACAAAAACAAGACAAGACAAGACAAAAGCAAGACAAGACAAGACAAGGCAAAAACAAGACAAGACAAAACAAGACAAAAACAAGACAAAAACAAGACAAGACAAGACAAAAACAAGACAAGACAAAAACAAGACAAGACAAGACAAGACAAAAACAAGACAAGACAAGACAAGACAAAAACAAGACATGACAAAAACAAGACAAGACAAAAACAAGACAAGACAAAAACAAGACAAAAACAAGACAAGACAAGACAAAAACAAGACAAAAACAAGACAAGACAAAAACAAGACAAGACAAGACAAGGCAAAAACAAGACAAAAACAAGACAAGACAAGACAAGGCAAAAACAAGACAAGACAAGACAAGGCAAAAACAAGACCAAGACAAAAACAAGACAAAACAAGACAAAAACAAGACAAGACAAAAACAAGACAAAAACAAGACAAGACAAGACAAGACAAAAACAAGACAAAACAAAAACAAGACAAGACAAACAAGACAAGACAAGACAAGACAAAAACAAGACATAGACAAGACAAGACAAAAACAAGACAAGACAAGACAAAAACAAGACAAGACAAGACAAGACAAAAACAAGACAAGACAAGACAAGACAAAAACAAGACATAAACAAGACAAGACAAAAACAAGACAAGACAAAAACAAGACAAGACAAAAACAAGACAAGACAAGACAAAAACAAGACAAAAACAAGACAAGAACAAGACAAGACAAGACAAAAACAAGACAAGACAAGACAAAAACAAGACAAAAACAAGACAAGAACAAGACAAGAACAAGACAAGACAAGACAAAAACAAGACAAGACAAGACAAAAACAAGACAAGACAAGACAAAAACAAGACAAGACAAGACAAGACAAGACAAGACAAAAACAAGACAAGACAAAAACAAGACAAGACAAAAACAAGACAAGACAAGACAAAAACAAGACAAGACAAGACAAAAACAAGACAAAAACAAGACAAGACAAGACAAAAACAAGACAAGACAAGACAAGGCAAAAACAAGACAAGAGAAGACAAAAACAAGACAAGACAAGACAAGGCAAAAACAAGACAAGACAAAAACAAGACAAGACAAGACAAAAACAAGACAAGACAAAAACAAGACAAGACAAGACAAGACAAAAACAAGACAAGACAAGACAAGACAAAAACAAGACAAGACAAGACAAGACAAAAACAAGACAAGACAAAAACAAGACAAGACAAAAACAAGACAAGACAAAAACAAGACAAGACAAGACAAAAACAAGACAAGACAAGACAAAAACAAGACAAGACAAGACAAGGCAAAAACAAGACAAGACAAAACAAGACAAAAACAAGACAAAAACAAGACAAGACAAGACAAAAACAAGACAAGACAAAAACAAGACAAGACAAGACAAGACAAAAACAAGACAAGACAAGACAAGACAAAAACAAGACATGACAAAAACAAGACAAGACAAGACAAGACAAAAACAAGACATGACAAAAACAAGACAAGACAAAAACAAGACAAGACAAAAACAAGACAAAAACAAGACAAGACAAGACAAGACAAAAACAAGACAAAAACAAGACAAGACAAGACAAAAACAAGACAAGACAAGACAAGGCAAAAACAAGACAAAAAAAAGACAAGACAAGACAAGGCAAAAACAAGACAAGACAAGGCAAAAACAAGACCAAGACAAAAACAAGACAAAACAAGACAAAAACAAGACAAGACAAAAACAAGACAAAAACAAGACAAGACAAGACAAAAACAAGACAAAACAAAAACAAGACAAGACAAACAAGACAAGACAAGACAAGACAAAAACAAGACATAGACAAGACAAGACAAAAACAAGACAAGACAAGACAAAAACAAGACAAGACAAGACAAGGCAAAAACAAGACAAAAACAAGACAAGACAAGACAAGGCAAAAACAAGACAAGACAAGGCAAAAACAAGACCAAGACAAAAACAAGACAAAACAAGACAAAAACAAGACAAGACAAAAACAAGACAAAAACAAGACAAGACAAGACAAAAACAAGACAAAACAAAAACAAGACAAGACAAACAAGACAAGACAAGACAAGACAAAAACAAGACATAGACAAGACAAGACAAAAACAAGACAAGACAAGACAAAAACAAGACAAGACAAGACAAGACAAAAACAAGACAAGACAAGACAAGACAAAAACAAGACAAGACAAAAACAAGACAAGACAAAAACAAGACAAGACAAAAACAAGACAAGACAAAAACAAGACAAGACAAGACAAAAACAAGACAAGACAAGACAAAAACAAGACAAGACAAGACAAGGCAAAAACAAGACAAGACAAAACAAGACAAAAACAAGACAAAAACAAGACAAGACAAGACAAAAACAAGACAAGACAAAAACAAGACAAGACAAGACAAAAACAAGACATGACAAAAACAAGACAAGACAAGACAAGACAAAAACAAGACATGACAAAAACAAGACAAGACAAAAACAAGACAAGACAAAAACAAGACAAAAACAAGACAAGACAAGACAAGACAAAAACAAGACAAGACAAAAACAAGACAAGACAAAAACAAGACAAGACAAAAACAAGACAAGACAAAAACAAGACAAGACAAGACAAAAACAAGACAAGACAAGACAAAAACAAGACAAGACAAGACAAGGCAAAAACAAGACAAGACAAAACAAGACAAAAACAAGACAAAAACAAGACAAGACAAGACAAAAACAAGACAAGACAAAAACAAGACAAGACAAGACAAGACAAAAACAAGACAAGACAAGACAAGACAAAAACAAGACATGACAAAAACAAGACAAGACAAGACAAGACAAAAACAAGACATGACAAAAACAAGACAAGACAAAAACAAGACAAGACAAAAACAAGACAAAAACAAGACAAGACAAGACAAGACAAAAACAAGACAAAAACAAGACAAGACAAGACAAAAACAAGACAAGACAAGACAAGGCAAAAACAAGACAAAAACAAGACAAGACAAGACAAGGCAAAAACAAGACAAGACAAGGCAAAAACAAGACCAAGACAAAAACAAGACAAAACAAGACAAAAACAAGACAAGACAAAAACAAGACAAAAACAAGACAAGACAAGACAAAAACAAGACAAAACAAAAACAAGACAAGACAAACAAGACAAGACAAGACAAGACAAAAACAAGACATAGACAAGACAAGACAAAAACAAGACAAGACAAGACAAAAACAAGACAAGACAAGACAAGGCAAAAACAAGACAAAAACAAGACAAGACAAGACAAGGCAAAAACAAGACAAGACAAGGCAAAAACAAGACCAAGACAAAAACAAGACAAAACAAGACAAAAACAAGACAAGACAAAAACAAGACAAAAACAAGACAAGACAAAAACAAGACAAAACAAAAACAAGACAAGACAAACAAGACAAGACAAGACAAGACAAAAACAAGACATAGACAAGACAAGACAAAAACAAGACAAGACAAGACAAAAACAAGACAAGACAAGACAAGACAAAAACAAGACATACACAAGACAAGACAAAAACAAGACATAAACAAGACAAGACAAAAACAAGACAAGACAAAAACAAGACAAGACAAGACAAAAACAAGACAAAAACAAGACAAGAACAAGACAAGACAAGACAAAAACAAGACAAGACAAGACAAAAACAAGACAAGACAAGACAAAAACAAGACAAGACAAGACAAGACAAAAACAAGACAAGACAAAAACAAGACAAGACAAAAACAAGACATACACAAGACAAGACAAAAACAAGACATAAACAAGACAAGACAAAAACAAGACAAGACAAAAACAAGACAAGACAAGACAAAAACAAGACAAAAACAAGACAAGAACAAGACAAGACAAGACAAAAACAAGACAAGACAAGACAAAAACAAGACAAGACAAGACAAAAACAAGACAAGAACAAGACAAGACAAGACAAAAACAAGACAAGACAAGACAAAAACAAGACAAAAACAAGACAAGAACAAGACAAGAACAAGACAAGACAAGACAAAAACAAGACAAGACAAGACAAAAACAAGACAAGACAAGACAAAAACAAGACAAGACAAGACAAGACAAGACAAGACAAAAACAAGACAAGACAAAAACAAGACAAGACAAAAACAAGACAAGACAAGACAAAAACAAGACAAGACAAGACAAAAACAAGACAAAAACAAGACAAGACAAGACAAAAACAAGACAAGACAAGACAAGGCAAAAACAAGACAAGAGAAGACAAAAACAAGACAAGACAAGACAAGGCAAAAACAAGACAAGACAAAAACAAGACAAGACAAGACAAAAACAAGACAAGACAAAAACAAGACAAGACAAGACAAGACAAAAACAAGACAAGACAAGACAAGACAAAAACAAGACAAGACAAGACAAGACAAAAACAAGACAAGACAAAAACAAGACAAGACAAAAACAAGACAAGACAAAAACAAGACAAGACAAAAACAAGACAAGACAAGACAAAAACAAGACAAGACAAGACAAAAACAAGACAAGACAAGACAAGGCAAAAACAAGACAAGACAAAACAAGACAAAAACAAGACAAAAACAAGACAAGACAAGACAAAAACAAGACAAGACAAAAACAAGACAAGACAAGACAAGACAAAAACAAGACAAGACAAGACAAGACAAAAACAAGACATGACAAAAACAAGACAAGACAAGACAAGACAAAAACAAGACATGACAAAAACAAGACAAGACAAAAACAAGACAAGACAAAAACAAGACAAAAACAAGACAAGACAAGACAAAAACAAGACAAAAACAAGACAAGACAAGACAAAAACAAGACAAGACAAGACAAGGCAAAAACAAGACAAAAACAAGACAAGACAAGACAAGGCAAAAACAAGACAAGACAAGGCAAAAACAAGACCAAGACAAAAACAAGACAAAACAAGACAAAAACAAGACAAGACAAAAACAAGACAAAAACAAGACAAGACAAGACAAAAACAAGACAAAACAAAAACAAGACAAGACAAGACAAGACAAAAACAAGACATAGACAAGACAAGACAAAAACAAGACAAGACAAGACAAAAACAAGACAAGACAAGACAAGACAAAAACAAGACATACACAAGACAAGACAAAAACAAGACATAAACAAGACAAGACAAAAACAAGACAAGACAAAAACAAGACAAGACAAGACAAAAACAAGACAAAAACAAGACAAGAACAAGACAAGACAAGACAAAAACAAGACAAGACAAGACAAAAACAAGACAAGACAAGACAAAAACAAGACAAGACAAAAACAAGACAAGACAAGACAAAAACAAGACAAGACATAAACAAGACAAGACAAGACGAGACAAGACAAGACGAGACAAAAACAAGACAAGACGAAACAAAAACAAGACAAGACAAAAACAAGACAAGACAAGACAAAAACAAGACAAGACAAGACAAAAACAAGACAAGACAAGACAAAAACAAGACAAGACAAGACAAAAACAAGACAAGACAAAAACAAGACAAGACAAGACAAGGCAAAAACAAGACAAGACAAGACAAAAACAAGACAAGACAAGACAAAATCAAGACAAAAACAAGACAAGACAAAAACAAGACAAGACAAGACAAGGCAAAAACAAGACAAGACAAAAACAAGACAAGACAAGACAAAAACAAGACAAGACAAAAACAAGACAAGACAAAAATAAGACAAGACAAGACAAAAACAAGACAAGACAAGACAAAAACAAGACAAAAACAAGACAAGACAAGACAAAAACAAGACAAGACAAGACAAAAACAAGACAAGAGAAGACAAGACAAAAACAAGACAAGACAAGACAAAAACAAGACAAGACAAAAACAAGACAAAAACAAGACAAAAACAAGACAAGACAAAAACAAGACAAGACAAGACAAAAACAAGACAAGACAAGACAAGGCAAAAACAAGACAAGAGAAGACAAGACAAAAACAAGACAAGACAAGACAAAAACAAGACAAGACAAAAACAAGACAAAAACAAGACAAAAACAAGACAAGACAAAAACAAGACAAAAACAAGACAAAAACAAGACAAGACAAAAACAAGACAAGACAAAAACAAGACATGACAAAAACAAGACAAGACAAGACAAAAACAAGACAAGACAAAAACAAGACAAGACGAGACAAAAACAAGACAAGACGAGACAAAAACAAGACAAGACAAGAAAAGACAAAAACAAAACAAGACAAGACAAGACAAAAACAAGACAAGACAAGACAAAAACAAGACAAGACAAAACAAGACAAAAACAAGACAAGACAAAAACAAGACAAGACAAGACAAAAACAAGACAAGGCAAGACAAGACAAAAACAAGACAAAAAAAAGACAAAAACATGACAAGACAAAAACAAGACAAGACAAAAACAAGACATGACAAAAACACGACAAGACAAAGACAAGACAAGACAAAAACAAGACAAGACAAGACAAAAACAAGACAGGAAAAGACAAGACAAGACAAGACAAGACAAGACAAAAACAAGACAAGACAAAAACAAGACAAGACAAAAACAAGACAAGACAAAAACAAGACAAGACAAAAACAAGACAAGACAAAAACAAGACAAGACAAGACAAGACAAAAACAAGACATGACAAAAACAAGACAAGACAAAAACAAGACATGACAAAAACAAGACAAGACAAAAACAAAACAAGACAAGACAAAAACAAGACAAGACAAGACAAAAACAAGACAAGACAAGACAAGGCAAAAACAAGACAAGACAAGACCAAAACAAGAAAAGACCAAAACAAGACAAGACAAGGCAAAAACAAGACAAGACAAGGCAAAAACAAGACAAGGCAAAAACAAGACAAGGCAAAAACAAGACAAGACAAAAACAAGACAAAAACAAGACAAAAACAAGACAAAAACAAGACAAGACAAAAACAAGACATGACAAAAACAAGACATGACAAAAACAAGACAAGACAAAAACAAAACAAGACAAGACAAGACCAAAACAAGACAAGACCAAAACAAGACAAGACAAGACAAGACCAAAACAAGACAAGACCAAAACAAGACAAGACAAGGCAAAAACAAGACAAGACAAGGCAAAAACAAGACAAGACAAAAACAAGACAAAACAAGACAAAAACAAGACAAGACAAAACAAGACAAAAACAAGACAAAAACAAGACAAAAACAAGACAAAAACAAGACAAGACAAGACAAAAACAAGACAAGACAAGACATACAAGACAAGACAAGACAAAAACAAGACATAGACAAGACAAGACAAAAACAAGACAAAAACAAGACAAGACAAAAACAAGACATAAACAAGACAAGACAAAAACAAGACATAAACAAGACAAGACAAAAACAAGACAAGACAAAAACAAGACAAGACAAAAACAAGACAAGACGAGACAAAAACAAGACAAAAACAAGACAAGACAAGACAAAAACAAGACAAGACAAGACAAAAACAAGACAAGACAAGACAAAAACAAGACAAGACAAGACAAAAACAAGACAAGACAAGACAAAAACAAGACAAGACAAAAACAAGACAAGACAAGACAAGGCAAAAACAAGACAAGACAAGACAAAAACAAGACAAGACAAGACAAAATCAAGACAAAAACAAGACAAGACAAAAACAAGACAAGACAAGACAAGGCAAAAACAAGACAAGACAAAAACAAGACAAGACAAGACAAAAACAAGACAAGACAAAAACAAGACAAGACAAAAATAAGACAAGACAAGACAAAAACAAGACAAGACAAGACAAAAACAAGACAAAAACAAGACAAGACAAGACAAAAACAAGACAAGACAAGACAAAAACAAGACAAGAGAAGACAAGACAAAAACAAGACAAGACAAGACAAAAACAAGACAAGACAAAAACAAGACAAAAACAAGACAAAAACAAGACAAGACAAAAACAAGACAAGACAAAAACAAGACAAGACAAGACAAAAACAAGACAAGACAAGACAAGGCAAAAACAAGACAAGAGAAGACAAGACAAAAACAAGACAAGACAAGACAAAAACAAGACAAGACAAAAACAAGACAAAAACAAGACAAAAACAAGACAAGACAAAAACAAGACAAAAACAAGACAAAAACAAGACAAGACAAAAACAAGACAAGACAAAAACAAGACATGACAAAAACAAGACAAGACAAGACAAAAACAAGACAAGACAAAAACAAGACAAGACGAGACAAAAACAAGACAAGACGAGACAAAAACAAGACAAGACAAGAAAAGACAAAAACAAAACAAGACAAGACAAGACAAAAACAAGACAAGACAAGACAAAAACAAGACAAGACAAAACAAGACAAAAACAAGACAAGACAAAAACAAGACAAGACAAGACAAAAACAAGACAAGGCAAGACAAGACAAAAACAAGACAAAAAAAAGACAAAAACATGACAAGACAAAAACAAGACAAGACAAAAACAAGACATGACAAAAACACGACAAGACAAAGACAAGACAAGACAAAAACAAGACAAGACAAGACAAAAACAAGACAGGAAAAGACAAGACAAGACAAGACAAGACAAGACAAAAACAAGACAAGACAAAAACAAGACAAGACAAAAACAAGACAAGACAAAAACAAGACAAGACAAAAACAAGACAAGACAAAAACAAGACAAGACAAGACAAAAACAAGACAAGGCAAGACAAGACAAAAACAAGACAAAAAAAAGACAAAAACATGACAAGACAAAAACAAGACAAGACAAAAACAAGACATGACAAAAACACGACAAGACAAAGACAAGACAAGACAAAAACAAGACAAGACAAGACAAAAACAAGACAGGAAAAGACAAGACAAGACAAGACAAGACAAAAACAAGACAAGACAAAAACAAGACAAGACAAAAACAAGACAAGACAAAAACAAGACAAGACAAAAACAAGACAAGACAAAAACAAGACAAGACAAGACAAGACAAAAACAAGACATGACAAAAACAAGACAAGACAAAAACAAGACATGACAAAAACAAGACAAGACAAAAACAAAACAAGACAAGACAAAAACAAGACAAGACAAGACAAAAACAAGACAAGACAAGACAAGGCAAAAACAAGACAAGACAAGACCAAAACAAGAAAAGACCAAAACAAGACAAGACAAGGCAAAAACAAGACAAGACAAGGCAAAAACAAGACAAGGCAAAAACAAGACAAGGAAAAAACAAGACAAGACAAAAACAAGACAAAAACAAGACAAAAACAAGACAAAAACAAGACAAGACAAAAACAAGACAAGACAAAAACAAGACATGACAAAAACAAGACATGACAAAAACAAGACAAGACAAAAACAAAACAAGACAAGACAAGACCAAAACAAGACAAGACCAAAACAAGACAAGACAAGACAAGACCAAAACAAGACAAGACCAAAACAAGACAAGACAAGGCAAAAACAAGACAAGACAAGGCAAAAACAAGACAAGACAAAAACAAGACAAAACAAGACAAAAACAAGACAAGACAAAACAAGACAAAAACAAGACAAAAACAAGACAAAAACAAGACAAAAACAAGACAAGACAAGACAAAAACAAGACAAGACAAGACATACAAGACAAGACAAGACAAAAACAAGACATAGACAAGACAAGACAAAAACAAGACAAAAACAAGACAAGACAAAAACAAGACATAAACAAGACAAGACAAAAACAAGACATAAACAAGACAAGACAAAAACAAGACAAGACAAAAACAAGACAAGACAAAAACAAGACAAGACAAAAACAAGACAAGACGAGACAAAAACAAGACAAAAACAAGACAAGACAAAACAAGACAAAAACAAGACAAGACAAGACAAAAACAAGACAAGACAAGACAAAAACAAGACAAGACAAAAACAAGACAAGACATAAACAAGACAAGACAAGACGAGACAAGACAAGACGAGACAAAAACAAGACAAGACGAGACAAAAACAAGACAAAAACAAGACAAAAACAAGACAAGACAAAAACAAAACAAGACATGACAAGATAAGACAAGACAAGACAAAAACAAGACAAGACAAAAACAAGACAAGACATAAACAAGACAAGACAAGACGAGACAAGACAAGACGAGACAAAAACAAGACAAGACAAGACAAAAACAAGACAAGACAAGACAAAAACAAGACAAGACATAAACAAGACAAGACAAGACGAGACAAAAACAAGACAAGACGAGACAAAAACAAGACAAGACGAGACAAAAACAAGACAAGACAAGACAAAAACAAGACAAGACAAGACAAAAACAAGACAAGACAAAAACAAGACAAGACAAGACAAGACAAAAACAAGACATGACAAAAACAAGACAAGACAAAAACAAGACAAAAACAAGACAAGACAAAAACAAGACAAGACAAGACAAGACAAAAACAAGACATGACAAAAACAAGACAAGACAAAAACAAGACATGACAAAAACAAGACAAGACAAAAACAAAACAAGACAAGACAAAAACAAGACAAGACAAGACAAAAACAAGACAAGACAAGACAAGGCAAAAACAAGACAAGACAAGACCAAAACAAGAAAAGACCAAAACAAGACAAGACAAGGCAAAAACAAGACAAGACAAGGCAAAAACAAGACAAGGCAAAAACAAGACAAGGCAAAAACAAGACAAGACAAAAACAAGACAAAACAAGACAAAAACAAGACAAGACAAAAACAAGACAAGACAAAAACAAGACAAGACAAAAACAAGACAAGACAAAAACAAGACATGACAAAAACAAGACAAGACAAAAACAAAACAAGACAAGACAAGACCAAAACAAGACAAGACCAAAACAAGACAAGACAAGACAAGACCAAAACAAGACAAGACCAAAACAAGACAAGACAAGACAAGGCAAAAACAAGACAAGACAAGGCAAAAACAAGACAAGACAAAAACAAGACAAAACAAGACAAAAACAAGACAAGACAAAACAAGACAAAAACAAGACAAAAACAAGACAAAAACAAGACAAGACAAGACAAAAACAAGACAAGACAAGACATACAAGACAAGACAAGACAAAAACAAGACACAGACAAGACAAGACAAAAACAAGACAAAAACAAGACAAGACAAAAACAAGACATAAACAAGACAAGACAAAAACAAGACATAAACAAGACAAGACAAAAACAAGACAAGACAAAAACAAGACAAGACAAAAACAAGACAAGACATAAACAAGACAAGACGAGACAAAAACAAGACAAAAACAAGACAAGACATGACAAGATAAGACAAGACAAGACAAAAACAAGACAAGACAAAAACAAGACAAGACAAAAACAAAACAAGACATGACAAGATAAGACAAGACAAGACAAAAACAAGACAAGACAAGACAAAAACAAGACAAGACAAGACAAAAACAAGACAAGACATAAACAAGACAAGACAAGACGAGACAAAAACAAGACAAGACGAGACAAAAACAAGACAAGACGAGACAAAAACAAGACAAGACAAGACAAAAACAAGACAAGACAAAAACAAGACAAGACAAAGACAAGACAAGACAAGACAAGACAAGACAAAAACAAGACAAGACAAAAACAAGACAAGACAAAAACAAGACAAGACAAAAACAATACAAGACAAGACAAAAATAAGACAAGACAAGACAAAAACAAGACAAGACAAAAACAAGACAAGACAAGACAAAAACAAGACAAGACAAGACAAGGCAAAAACAAGACAAGACAAAAACAAGACAAGACAAAAACAAGACAAGACAAAAACAAGACAAGACAAGACAAAAACAAGACAAGACAAGACAAAAACAAGACAAGACAAGACAAGGCAAAAACAAAACAAGACAAGAAAAGACAAAAACAAGACAAAACAAAAACAAGACAAGACAAACAAGACAAGACAAGACAAGACAAAAACAAGACATAGACAAGACAAGACAAAAACAAGACAAGACAAGACAAAAACAAGACAAGGCAAGACAAGACAAAAACAAGACATAAACAAGACAAGACAAAAACAAGACAAGACAAAAACAAGACAAGACAAGACAAAAACAAGACAAAAACAAGACAAGAACAAGACAAGACAAGACAAAAACAAGACAAGACAAGACAAAAACAAGACAAGACAAAAACAAGACAAGACAAGGCAAAAACAAGACAAGACAAAAACAAGACAAGACAAAAACAAGACAAGACAAGACAAAAACAAGACAAGACAAGACAAAAACAAGACAAAAACAAGACAAGACAAGAAAAGACAAAAACAAGACAAAAACAAGACAAGAACAAGACAAGACAAGACAAAAACAAGACAAGACAAGACAAAAACAAGACAAGACAAGACAAAAACAAGACAAGACAAGAAAAGACAAAAACAAGACAAAAACAAGACAAGAACAAGACAAGACAAGACAAAAACAAGACAAGACAAGACAAAAACAAGACAAGACAAAAACAAGACAAGACAAGACAAAAACAAGACAAGACAAGACAAGGCAAAAACAAGACAAGACAAAAACAAGACAAGACAAAAACAAGACAAGACAAGACAAAAACAAGACAAGACAAGACAAAAACAAGACAAAAACAAGACAAGACAAGAAAAGACACAAACAAGACAAAAACAAGACAAAACAAAAACAAGACAAGACAAACAAGACAAGACAAGACAAGACAAAAACAAGACATAGACAAGACAAGACAAAAACAAGACAAGACAAGACAAGACAAAAACAAGACATAAACAAGACATAAACAAGACAAGACAAAAACAAGACAAGACAAAAACAAGACAAGACAAAAACAAGACAAGACAAGACAAAAACAAGACAAAAACAAGACAAGAACAAGACAAGACAAGACAAAAACAAGACAAGACAAGACAAAAACAAGACAAGACAAAAACAAGACAAGACAAGACAAAAACAAGACAAGACAAGACGAGGCAAAAACAAGACAAGACAAAAACAAGACAAGACAAAAACAAGACAAGACAAAAACAAGACAAGACAAGACAAAAACAAGACAAGACAAGACAAAAACAAGACAAGACAAGACAAGGCAAAAACAAGACAAGACAAGAAAAGACAAAAACAAGACAAAAACAAGACAAAACAAAAACAAGACAAGACAAACAAGACAAGACAAGACAAGACAAAAACAAGACATAGACAAGACAAGACAAAAACAAGACAAGACAAGACAAGACAAAAACAAGACAAGACAAAAACAAGACAAGACAAAAACAAGACAAGACAAGACAAAAACAAGACAAGACAAGACAAAAACAAGACAAAAACAAGACAAGACAAGAAAAGACAAAAACAAGACAAAAACAAGACAAAACAAAAACAAGACAAGACAAACAAGACAAGACAAGACAAGACAAAAACAAGACTTAGACAAGACAAGACAAAAACAAGACAAGACAAGACAAGACAAGACAAAAACAAGACATAAACAAGACATAAACAAGACAAGACAAAAACAAGACAAGACAAAAACAAGACAAGACAAGACAAAAACAAGACAAGACAAAAACAAGACAAGACAAAAATAAGACAAGACAAGACAAAAACAAGACAAGACAAGACAAAAACAAGACAAAAACAAGACAAGACAAGACAAAAACAAGACAAGACAAGACAAAAACAAGACAAGAGAAGACAAGACAAAAACAAGACAAGACAAGACAAAAACAAGACAAGACAAAAACAAGACAAAAACAAGACAAAAACAAGACAAGACAAAAACAAGACAAGACAAAAACAAGACAAGACAAGACAAAAACAAGACAAGACAAGACAAGGCAAAAACAAGACAAGAGAAGACAAGACAAAAACAAGACAAGACAAGACAAAAACAAGACAAGACAAAAACAAGACAAAAACAAGACAAAAACAAGACAAGACAAAAACAAGACAAAAACAAGACAAAAACAAGACAAGACAAAAACAAGACAAGACAAAAACAAGACATGACAAAAACAAGACAAGACAAGACAAAAACAAGACAAGACAAAAACAAGACAAGACGAGACAAAAACAAGACAAGACGAGACAAAAACAAGACAAGACAAGAAAAGACAAAAACAAAACAAGACAAGACAAGACAAAAACAAGACAAGACAAGACAAAAACAAGACAAGACAAAACAAGACAAAAACAAGACAAGACAAAAACAAGACAAGACAAGACAAAAACAAGACAAGGCAAGACAAGACAAAAACAAGACAAAAAAAAGACAAAAACATGACAAGACAAAAACAAGACAAGACAAAAACAAGACATGACAAAAACACGACAAGACAAAGACAAGACAAGACAAAAACAAGACAAGACAAGACAAAAACAAGACAGGAAAAGACAAGACAAGACAAGACAAGACAAAAACAAGACAAGACAAAAACAAGACAAGACAAAAACAAGACAAGACAAAAACAAGACAAGACAAAAACAAGACAAGACAAAAACAAGACAAGACAAGACAAGACAAAAACAAGACATGACAAAAACAAGACAAGACAAAAACAAGACATGACAAAAACAAGACAAGACAAAAACAAAACAAGACAAGACAAAAACAAGACAAGACAAGACAAAAACAAGACAAGACAAGACAAGGCAAAAACAAGACAAGACAAGACCAAAACAAGAAAAGACCAAAACAAGACAAGACAAGGCAAAAACAAGACAAGACAAGGCAAAAACAAGACAAGGCAAAAACAAGACAAGGAAAAAACAAGACAAGACAAAAACAAGACAAAAACAAGACAAAAACAAGACAAAAACAAGACAAGACAAAAACAAGACAAGACAAAAACAAGACATGACAAAAACAAGACATGACAAAAACAAGACAAGACAAAAACAAAACAAGACAAGACAAGACAAAAACAAGACAAAACAAAAACAAGACAAGACAAACAAGACAAGACAAGACAAGACAAAAACAAGACATAGACAAGACAAGACAAAAACAAGACAAGACAAGACAAGACAAAAACAAGACAAGACAAAAACAAGACAAGACAAAAACAAGACAAGACAAGACAAAAACAAGACAAGACAAGACAAAAACAAGACAAAAACAAGACAAGACAAGAAAAGACAAAAACAAGACAAAAACAAGACAAAACAAAAACAAGACAAGACAAACAAGACAAGACAAGACAAGACAAAAACAAGACATAGACAAGACAAGACAAAAACAAGACAAGACAAGACAAGACAAGACAAAAACAAGACATAAACAAGACATAAACAAGACAAGACAAAAACAAGACAAGACAAAAACAAGACAAGACAAGACAAAAACAAGACAAGACAAAAACAAGACAAGACAAAAATAAGACAAGACAAGACAAAAACAAGACAAGACAAGACAAAAACAAGACAAAAACAAGACAAGACAAGACAAAAACAAGACAAGACAAGACAAAAACAAGACAAGAGAAGACAAGACAAAAACAAGACAAGACAAGACAAAAACAAGACAAGACAAAAACAAGACAAAAACAAGACAAAAACAAGACAAGACAAAAACAAGACAAGACAAAAACAAGACAAGACAAGACAAAAACAAGACAAGACAAGACAAGGCAAAAACAAGACAAGAGAAGACAAGACAAAAACAAGACAAGACAAGACAAAAACAAGACAAGACAAAAACAAGACAAAAACAAGACAAAAACAAGACAAGACAAAAACAAGACAAAAACAAGACAAAAACAAGACAAGACAAAAACAAGACAAGACAAAAACAAGACATGACAAAAACAAGACAAGACAAGACAAAAACAAGACAAGACAAAAACAAGACAAGACGAGACAAAAACAAGACAAGACGAGACAAAAACAAGACAAGACAAGAAAAGACAAAAACAAAACAAGACAAGACAAGACAAAAACAAGACAAGACAAGACAAAAACAAGACAAGACAAAACAAGACAAAAACAAGACAAGACAAAAACAAGACAAGACAAGACAAAAACAAGACAAGGCAAGACAAGACAAAAACAAGACAAAAAAAAGACAAAAACATGACAAGACAAAAACAAGACAAGACAAAAACAAGACATGACAAAAACACGACAAGACAAAGACAAGACAAGACAAAAACAAGACAAGACAAGACAAAAACAAGACAGGAAAAGACAAGACAAGACAAGACAAGACAAAAACAAGACAAGACAAAAACAAGACAAGACAAAAACAAGACAAGACAAAAACAAGACAAGACAAAAACAAGACAAGACAAAAACAAGACAAGACAAGACAAGACAAAAACAAGACATGACAAAAACAAGACAAGACAAAAACAAGACATGACAAAAACAAGACAAGACAAAAACAAAACAAGACAAGACAAAAACAAGACAAGACAAGACAAAAACAAGACAAGACAAGACAAGGCAAAAACAAGACAAGACAAGACCAAAACAAGAAAAGACCAAAACAAGACAAGACAAGGCAAAAACAAGACAAGACAAGGCAAAAACAAGACAAGGCAAAAACAAGACAAGGAAAAAACAAGACAAGACAAAAACAAGACAAAAACAAGACAAAAACAAGACAAAAACAAGACAAGACAAAAACAAGACAAGACAAAAACAAGACATGACAAAAACAAGACATGACAAAAACAAGACAAGACAAAAACAAAACAAGACAAGACAAGACCAAAACAAGACAAGACCAAAACAAGACAAGACAAGACAAGACCAAAACAAGACAAGACCAAAACAAGACAAGACAAGGCAAAAACAAGACAAGACAAGGCAAAAACAAGACAAGACAAAAACAAGACAAAACAAGACAAAAACAAGACAAGACAAAACAAGACAAAAACAAGACAAAAACAAGACAAAAACAAGACAAAAACAAGACAAGACAAGACAAAAACAAGACAAGACAAGACATACAAGACAAGACAAGACAAAAACAAGACATAGACAAGACAAGACAAAAACAAGACAAAAACAAGACAAGACAAAAACAAGACATAAACAAGACAAGACAAAAACAAGACATAAACAAGACAAGACAAAAACAAGACAAGACAAAAACAAGACAAGACAAAAACAAGACAAGACAAAAACAAGACAAGACGAGACAAAAACAAGACAAAAACAAGACAAGACAAAACAAGACAAAAACAAGACAAGACAAGACAAAAACAAGACAAGACAAGACAAAAACAAGACAAGACAAAAACAAGACAAGACATAAACAAGACAAGACAAGACGAGACAAGACAAGACGAGACAAAAACAAGACAAGACGAGACAAAAACAAGACAAAAACAAGACAAAAACAAGACAAGACAAAAACAAAACAAGACATGACAAGATAAGACAAGACAAGACAAAAACAAGACAAGACAAAAACAAGACAAGACATAAACAAGACAAGACAAGACGAGACAAGACAAGACGAGACAAAAACAAGACAAGACAAGACAAAAACAAGACAAGACAAGACAAAAACAAGACAAGACATAAACAAGACAAGACAAGACGAGACAAAAACAAGACAAGACGAGACAAAAACAAGACAAGACGAGACAAAAACAAGACAAGACAAGACAAAAACAAGACAAGACAAGACAAAAACAAGACAAGACAAAAACAAGACAAGACAAGACAAGACAAAAACAAGACATGACAAAAACAAGACAAGACAAAAACAAGACAAAAACAAGACAAGACAAAAACAAGACAAGACAAGACAAGACAAAAACAAGACATGACAAAAACAAGACAAGACAAAAACAAGACATGACAAAAACAAGACAAGACAAAAACAAAACAAGACAAGACAAAAACAAGACAAGACAAGACAAAAACAAGACAAGACAAGACAAGGCAAAAACAAGACAAGACAAGACCAAAACAAGAAAAGACCAAAACAAGACAAGACAAGGCAAAAACAAGACAAGACAAGGCAAAAACAAGACAAGGCAAAAACAAGACAAGGCAAAAACAAGACAAGACAAAAACAAGACAAAACAAGACAAAAACAAGACAAGACAAAAACAAGACAAGACAAAAACAAGACAAGACAAAAACAAGACAAGACAAAAACAAGACATGACAAAAACAAGACAAGACAAAAACAAAACAAGACAAGACAAGACCAAAACAAGACAAGACCAAAACAAGACAAGACAAGACAAGACCAAAACAAGACAAGACCAAAACAAGACAAGACAAGACAAGGCAAAAACAAGACAAGACAAGGCAAAAACAAGACAAGACAAAAACAAGACAAAACAAGACAAAAACAAGACAAGACAAAACAAGACAAAAACAAGACAAAAACAAGACAAAAACAAGACAAGACAAGACAAAAACAAGACAAGACAAGACATACAAGACAAGACAAGACAAAAACAAGACACAGACAAGACAAGACAAAAACAAGACAAAAACAAGACAAGACAAAAACAAGACATAAACAAGACAAGACAAAAACAAGACATAAACAAGACAAGACAAAAACAAGACAAGACAAAAACAAGACAAGACAAAAACAAGACAAGACATAAACAAGACAAGACGAGACAAAAACAAGACAAAAACAAGACAAGACATGACAAGATAAGACAAGACAAGACAAAAACAAGACAAGACAAAAACAAGACAAGACAAAAACAAAACAAGACATGACAAGATAAGACAAGACAAGACAAAAACAAGACAAGACAAGACAAAAACAAGACAAGACAAGACAAAAACAAGACAAGACATAAACAAGACAAGACAAGACGAGACAAAAACAAGACAAGACGAGACAAAAACAAGACAAGACGAGACAAAAACAAGACAAGACAAGACAAAAACAAGACAAGACAAAAACAAGACAAGACAAAGACAAGACAAGACAAGACAAGACAAGACAAAAACAAGACAAGACAAAAACAAGACAAGACAAAAACAAGACAAGACAAAAACAATACAAGACAAGACAAAAATAAGACAAGACAAGACAAAAACAAGACAAGACAAAAACAAGACAAGACAAGACAAAAACAAGACAAGACAAGACAAGGCAAAAACAAGACAAGACAAAAACAAGACAAGACAAAAACAAGACAAGACAAAAACAAGACAAGACAAGACAAAAACAAGACAAGACAAGACAAAAACAAGACAAGACAAGACAAGGCAAAAACAAAACAAGACAAGAAAAGACAAAAACAAGACAAAACAAAAACAAGACAAGACAAACAAGACAAGACAAGACAAGACAAAAACAAGACATAGACAAGACAAGACAAAAACAAGACAAGACAAGACAAAAACAAGACAAGGCAAGACAAGACAAAAACAAGACATAAACAAGACAAGACAAAAACAAGACAAGACAAAAACAAGACAAGACAAGACAAAAACAAGACAAAAACAAGACAAGAACAAGACAAGACAAGACAAAAACAAGACAAGACAAGACAAAAACAAGACAAGACAAAAACAAGACAAGACAAGACAAAAACAAGACAAGACAAGACAAGGCAAAAACAAGACAAGACAAAAACAAGACAAGACAAAAACAAGACAAGACAAGACAAAAACAAGACAAGACAAGACAAAAACAAGACAAAAACAAGACAAGACAAGAAAAGACAAAAACAAGACAAAAACAAGACAAGAACAAGACAAGACAAGACAAAAACAAGACAAGACAAGACAAAAACAAGACAAGACAAGACAAAAACAAGACAAGACAAGAAAAGACAAAAACAAGACAAAAACAAGACAAGAACAAGACAAGACAAGACAAAAACAAGACAAGACAAGACAAAAACAAGACAAGACAAAAACAAGACAAGACAAGACAAAAACAAGACAAGACAAGACAAGGCAAAAACAAGACAAGACAAAAACAAGACAAGACAAAAACAAGACAAGACAAGACAAAAACAAGACAAGACAAGACAAAAACAAGACAAAAACAAGACAAGACAAGAAAAGACACAAACAAGACAAAAACAAGACAAAACAAAAACAAGACAAGACAAACAAGACAAGACAAGACAAGACAAAAACAAGACATAGACAAGACAAGACAAAAACAAGACAAGACAAGACAAGACAAAAACAAGACATAAACAAGACATAAACAAGACAAGACAAAAACAAGACAAGACAAAAACAAGACAAGACAAAAACAAGACAAGACAAGACAAAAACAAGACAAAAACAAGACAAGAACAAGACAAGACAAGACAAAAACAAGACAAGACAAGACAAAAACAAGACAAGACAAAAACAAGACAAGACAAGACAAAAACAAGACAAGACAAGACGAGGCAAAAACAAGACAAGACAAAAACAAGACAAGACAAAAACAAGACAAGACAAAAACAAGACAAGACAAGACAAAAACAAGACAAGACAAGACAAAAACAAGACAAGACAAGACAAGGCAAAAACAAGACAAGACAAGAAAAGACAAAAACAAGACAAAAACAAGACAAAACAAAAACAAGACAAGACAAACAAGACAAGACAAGACAAGACAAAAACAAGACATAGACAAGACAAGACAAAAACAAGACAAGACAAGACAAGACAAAAACAAGACAAGACAAAAACAAGACAAGACAAAAACAAGACAAGACAAGACAAAAACAAGACAAGACAAGACAAAAACAAGACAAAAACAAGACAAGACAAGAAAAGACAAAAACAAGACAAAAACAAGACAAAACAAAAACAAGACAAGACAAACAAGACAAGACAAGACAAGACAAAAACAAGACTTAGACAAGACAAGACAAAAACAAGACAAGACAAGACAAGACAAGACAAAAACAAGACATAAACAAGACATAAACAAGACAAGACAAAAACAAGACAAGACAAAAACAAGACAAGACAAAAACAAGACAAGACAAGACAAAAACAAGACAAAAACAAGACAAGAACAAGACAAGACAAGACAAAAACAAGACAAGACAAGACAAAAACAAGACAAGACAAAAACAAGACAAGACAAGACAAAAACAAGACAAGACAAGACAAGGCAAAAACAAGACAAGACAAAAACAAGACAAGACAAAAACAAGACAAGACAAAAACAAGACAAGACAAGACAAAAACAAGACAAGACAAGGCAAAAACAAGACAAGACAAGACAAGGCAAAAACAAGACAAGACAAGAAAAGACAAAAACAAGACAAAAACAAGACAAAACAAAAACAAGACAAGACAAGACAAGACAAAAACAAGACATAGACAAGACAAGACAAAAACAAGACAAGACAAGACAAGACAAAAACAAGACATAAACAAGACAAGACAAAAACAAGACAAGACAAAAACAAGACAAGACAAAAACAAGACAATACAAGACAAAAACAAGACAAAAACAAGACAAAAACAAGACAAGACAAGACAAGACAAGAACAAGACAAGACAAGACAAAAACAAGACAAAGACAAGACAAGACAAAGACAAGACAAGACAAAAACAAGACAAAGACAAGACAAGACAAAAACAAGACAAGACAAAAACAAGACAAGACAAAAACAAGACAAGACAAGACAAAAACAAGACAAGACAAGACAAAAACAAGACAAGACAAGACAAGGCAAAAACAAGACAAGACAAGAAAAGACAAAAACAAGACAAAAACAAGACAAAACAAAAACAAGACAAGACAAACAAGACAAGACAAGACAAGACAAAAACAAGACATAGACAAGACAAGACAAAAACAAGACAAGACAAGACAAGACAAAAACAAGACAAGACAAAAACAAGACAAGACAAAAACAAGACAAGACAAAAACAAGACAAGACAAGACAAAAACAAGACAAAAACAAGACAAGACAAGAAAAGACAAAAACAAGACAAAAACAAGACAAAACAAAAACAAGACAAGACAAACAAGACAAGACAAGACAAGACAAAAACAAGACATAGACAAGACAAGACAAAAACAAGACAAGACAAGACAAGACAAGACAAAAACAAGACATAAACAAGACATAAACAAGACAAGACAAAAACAAGACAAGACAAAAACAAGACAAGACAAAAACAAGACAAGACAAGACAAAAACAAGACAAAAACAAGACAAGAACAAGACAAGACAAGACAAAAACAAGACAAGACAAGACAAAAACAAGACAAGACAAAAACAAGACAAGACAAGACAAAAACAAGACAAGACAAGACAAGGCAAAAACAAGACAAGACAAAAACAAGACAAGACAAAAACAAGACAAGACAAAAACAAGACAAGACAAGACAAAAACAAGACAAGACAAGGCAAAAACAAGACAAGACAAGACAAGGCAAAAACAAGACAAGACAAGAAAAGACAAAAACAAGACAAAAACAAGACAAAACAAAAACAAGACAAGACAAGACAAGACAAAAACAAGACATAGACAAGACAAGACAAAAACAAGACAAGACAAGACAAGACAAAAACAAGACATAAACAAGACAAGACAAAAACAAGACAAGACAAAAACAAGACAAGACAAAAACAAGACAAAAACAAGACAAAAACAAGACAAGACAAGACAAGACAAGAACAAGACAAGACAAGACAAAAACAAGACAAAGACAAGACAAGACAAAGACAAGACAAGACAAAAACAAGACAAAGACAAGACAAGACAAAAACAAGACAAGACAAAAACAAGACAAGACAAGACAAGGCAAAAACAAGACAAGAGAAGACAAGACAAAAACAAGACAAGACAAGACAAAAACAAGACAAGACAAAAACAAGACAAGACAAGACAAAAACAAGACAAGACAAGACAAAAACAAGACAAGACAAGACAAAAACAAGACAAGACAAGACAAAAACAAGACAAGACAAGACAAAAACAAGACAAGACAAGACAAAAACAAGACAAGACAAGACAAAAACAAGACAAGACAAAAACAAGACAAGACAAGACAAGGCAAAAACAAGACAAGACAAGACAAAAACAAGACAAGACAAGACAAAAACAAGACAAAAACAAGACAAAAACAAGACAAGACAAGACAAGGCAAAAACAAGACAAGACAAAAACAAGACAAGACAAGACAAAAACAAGACAAAAACAAGACAAGACAAGACAAGGCAAAAACAAGACAAGAGAAGACAAGACAAAAACAAGACAAGACAAGACAAAAACAAGACAAGACAAAAACAAGACAAAAACAAGACAAGACAAGACAAAAACAAGACAAGACAAAAACAAGACAAGACAAGACAAAAACAAGACAAGACAAGACAAGGCAAAAACAAGACAAGAGAAGACAAGACAAAAACAAGACAAGACAAGACAAAAACAAGACAAAAACAAGACAAAAACAAGACAAGACAAAAACAAGACAAAAACAAAAACAAGACAAGACAAAAACAAGACAAGACAAAAACAAGACATGACAAAAACAAGACAAGACAAGACAAAAACAAGACAAGACAAGACAAAAACAAGACAAGACAAGACAAAAACAAGACAAGACATAAACAAGACAAGACAAGACGAGACAAAAACAAGACAAGACGAGACAAAAACAAGACAAGAGGAGACAAAAACAAGACAAGACAAGACAAAAACAAGACAAGACAAGACAAAAACAAGACAAGACAAAAACAAGACAAGACAAGACAAGACAAAAACAAGACATGACAAAAACAAGACAAGACAAAAACAAGACAAAAACAAGACAAGACAAAAACAAGACAAGACAAGACAAGACAAAAACAAGACATGACAAAAACAAGACAAGACAAAAACAAGACATGACAAAAACAAGACAAGACAAAAACAAAACAAGACAAGACAAAAACAAGACAAGACAAGACAAGACAAAAACAAGACATAAACAAGACAAGACAAAAACAAGACAAGACAAAAACAAGACAAGACAAGACAAAAACAAGACAAAAACAAGACAAGAACAAGACAAGACAAGACAAAAACAAGACAAGACAAGACAAAAACAAGACAAGACAAAAACAAGACAAGACAAGACAAAAACAAGACAAGACAAGACAAGGCAAAAACAAGACAAGACAAAAACAAGACAAGACAAAAACAAGACAAAAACAAGACAAGACAAGAAAAGACAAAAACAAGACAAAAACAAGACAAGAACAAGACAAGACAAGACAAAAACAAGACAAGACAAAAACAAGACAAGACAAGACAAAAACAAGACAAAAACAAGACAAGACAAGAAAAGACAAAAACAAGACAAGACAAGGCAAAAACAAGACAAGACAAGGCAAAAACAAGACAAGGCAAAAACAAGACAAGGCAAAAACAAGACAAGACAAAAACAAGACAAGACAAAAACAAGACAAGACAAAAACAAGACAAGACAAAAACAAGACAAGACAAAAACAAGACAAGACAAAAACAAGACATGACAAAAACAAGACAAGACAAAAACAAAACAAGACAAGACAAGACCAAAACAAGACAAGACCAAAACAAGACAAGACAAGACCAAAACAAGACAAGACCAAAACAAGACAAGACAAGGCAAAAACAAGACAAGACAAGGCAAAAACAAGACAAGACAAAAACAAGACAAAACAAGACAAGACAAGACAAGACAAGAACAAGACAAGACAAGACAAAAACAAGACAAAGACAAGACAAGACAAAGACAAGACAAGACAAAAACAAGACAAAGACAAGACAAGACAAAAACAAGACAAGACAAAAACAAGACAAGACAAGACAAGGCAAAAACAAGACAAGAGAAGACAAGACAAAAACAAGACAAGACAAGACAAAAACAAGACAAGACAAAAACAAGACAAGACAAGACAAAAACAAGACAAGACAAGACAAAAACAAGACAAGACAAGACAAAAACAAGACAAGACAAGACAAAAACAAGACAAGACAAAAACAAGACAAGACAAGACAAGGCAAAAACAAGACAAGACAAGACAAAAACAAGACAAGACAAGACAAAAACAAGACAAAAACAAGACAAAAACAAGACAAGACAAGACAAGGCAAAAACAAGACAAGACAAAAACAAGACAAGACACGACAAAAACAAGACAAAAACAAGACAAGACAAGAGAAGGCAAAAACAAGACAAGAGAAGACAAGACAAAAACAAGACAAGACAAGACAAAAACAAGACAAGACAAAAACAAGACAAAAACAAGACAAGACAAGACAAAAACAAGACAAGACAAAAACAAGACAAGACAAGACAAAAACAAGACAAGACAAGACAAGGCAAAAACAAGACAAGAGAAGACAAGACAAAAACAAGACAAGACAAGACAAAAACAAGACAAAAACAAGACAAAAACAAGACAAGACAAAAACAAGACAAAAACAAAAACAAGACAAGACAAAAACAAGACAAGACGAGACAAAAACAAGACAAAAACAAGACAAGACATGACAAGATAAGACAAGACAAGACATAGACAAGACAAGACAAAAACAAGACAAAAACAAGACAAGACAAAAACAAGACATAAACAAGACAAGACAAAAACAAGACATAAACAAGACAAGACAAAAACAAGACAAGACAAAAACAAGACAAGACAAAAACAAGACAAGACATAAACAAGACAAGACGAGACAAAAACAAGACAAAAACAAGACAAGACATGACAAGATAAGACAAGACAAGACAAAAACAAGACAAGACAAAAACAAGACAAGACAAAAACAAAACAAGACATGACAAGATAAGACAAGACAAGACAAAAACAAGACAAGACAAGACAAAAACAAGACAAGACAAGACAAAAACAAGACAAGACATAAACAAGACAAGACAAGACGAGACAAAAACAAGACAAGACGAGACAAAAACAAGACAAGACGATCAAAAACAAGACAAGACAAGACAAAAGCAAGACAAGACAAAAACAAGACAAGACAAAGACAAGACAAGACAAGACAAGACAAGACAAAAACAAGACAAGACAAAAACAAGACAAGACAAAAACAAGACAAGACAAAAACAATACAAGACAAGACAAAAATAAGACAAGACAAGACAAAAACAAGACAAGACTAAAACAAGACAAGACAAAAACAAGACAAGACAAAAACAAGACAAGACAAGACAAAAACAAGACAAGACAAGACAAAAACAAGACAAGACAAGACAAGGCAAAAACAAAACAAGACAAGAAAAGACAAAAACAAGACAAAACAAAAACAAGACAAGACAAACAAGACAAGACAAGACAAGACAAAAACAAGACATAGACAAGACAAGACAAAAACAAGACAAGACAAGACAAAAACAAGACAAGACAAGACAAGACAAAAACAAGACATAAACAAGACAAGACAAAAACAAGACAAGACAAAAACAAGACAAGACAAGACAAAAACAAGACAAAAACAAGACAAGAACAAGACAAGACAAGACAAAAACAAGACAAGACAAGACAAAAACAAGACAAGACAAAAACAAGACAAGACAAGACAAAAACAAGACAAGACAAGACAAGGCAAAAACAAGACAAGACAAAAACAAGACAAGACAAAAACAAGACAAGACAAGACAAAAACAAGACAAGACAAGACAAAAACAAGACAAAAACAAGACAAGACAAGAAAAGACAAAAACAAGACAAAAACAAGACAAGAACAAGACAAGACAAGACAAAAACAAGACAAGACAAGACAAAAACAAGACAAGACAAGACAAAAACAAGACAAAAACAAGACAAGACAAGAAAAGACAAAAACAAGACAAAAACAAGACAAGAACAAGACAAGACAAGACAAAAACAAGACAAGACAAGACAAAAACAAGACAAGACAAAAACAAGACAAGACAAGACAAAAACAAGACAAGACAAGACAAGGCAAAAACAAGACAAGACAAAAACAAGACAAGACAAAAACAAGACAAGACAAGACAAAAACAAGACAAGACAAGACAAAAACAAGACAAAAACAAGACAAGACAAGAAAAGACACAAACAAGACAAAAACAAGACAAAACAAAAACAAGACAAGACAAACAAGACAAGACAAGACAAGACAAAAACAAGACATAGACAAGACAAAAACAAGACAAGACAAGACAAGACAAAAACAAGACATAAACAAGACATAAACAAGACAAGACAAAAACAAGACAAGACAAAAACAAGACAAGACAAAAACAAGACAAGACAAGACAAAAACAAGACAAAAACAAGACAAGACAAGACAAAAACAAGACAAAAACAAGACAAGAACAAGACAAGACAAGACAAAAACAAGACAAGACAAGACAAAAACAAGACAAGACAAAAACAAGACAAGACAAGACAAAAACAAGACAAGACAAGACAAAAACAAGACAAGACAAGACAAGGCAAAAACAAGACAAGACAAAAACAAGACAAGACAAAAACAAGACAAGACAAGACAAAAACAAGACAAGACAAGACAAAAACAAGACAAAAACAAGACAAGACAAGAAAAGACACAAACAAGACAAAAACAAGACAAAACAAAAACAAGACAAGACAAACAAGACAAGACAAGACAAGACAAAAACAAGACATAGACAAGACAAAAACAAGACAAGACAAGACAAGACAAAAACAAGACATAAACAAGACATAAACAAGACAAGACAAAAACAAGACAAGACAAAAACAAGACAAGACAAAAACAAGACAAGACAAGACAAAAACAAGACAAAAACAAGACAAGACAAGACAAAAACAAGACAAAAACAAGACAAGAACAAGACAAGACAAGACAAAAACAAGACAAGACAAGACAAAAACAAGACAAGACAAAAACAAGACAAGACAAGACAAAAACAAGACAAGACAAGACGAGGCAAAAACAAGACAAGACAAAAACAAGACAAGACAAAAACAAGACAAGACAAAAACAAGACAAGACAAGACAAAAACAAGACAAGACAAGACAAAAACAAGACAAGACAAGACAAGGCAAAAACAAGACAAGACAAGAAAAGACAAAAACAAGACAAAAACAAGACAAAACAAAAACAAGACAAGACAAACAAGACAAGACAAGACAAAAACAAGACATAGACAAGACAAGACAAAAACAAGACAAGACAAGACAAGACAAAAACAAGACAAGACAAAAACAAGACAAGACAAAAACAAGACAAGACAAGACAAAAACAAGACAAGACAAGACAAAAACAAGACAAAAACAAGACAAGACAAGAAAAGACAAAAACAAGACAAAAACAAGACAAAACAAAAACAAGACAAGACAAACAAGACAAGACAAGACAAGACAAAAACAAGACATAGACAAGACAAGACAAAAACAAGACAAGACAAGACAAGACAAAAACAAGACATAAACAAGACATAAACAAGACAAGACAAAAACAAGACAAGACAAAAACAAGACAAGACAAAAACAAGACAAGACAAGACAAAAACAAGACAAAAACAAGACAAGAACAAGACAAGACAAGACAAAAACAAGACAAGACAAAAACAAGACAAGACAAGACAAAAACAAGACAAGACAAGACAAGGCAAAAACAAGACAAGACAAAAACAAGACAAGACAAAAACAAGACAAGACAAAAACAAGACAAGACAAGACAAAAACAAGACAAGACAAGGCAAAAACAAGACAAGACAAGACAAGGCAAAAACAAGACAAGACAAGAAAAGACAAAAACAAGACAAAAACAAGACAAAACAAAAACAAGACAAGACAAACAAGACAAGACAAGACAAGACAAAAACAAGACATAGACAAGACAAGACAAAAACAAGACAAGACAAGACAAGACAAAAACAAGACATAAACAAGACAAGACAAAAACAAGACAAGACAAAAACAAGACAAGACAAAAACAAGACAAGACAAGACAAGGCAAAAACAAGACAAGACAAAAACAAGACAAGACAAAAACAAGACAAGACAAAAACAAGACAAGACAAGACAAAAACAAGACAAGACAAGGCAAAAACAAGACAAGACAAGACAAGGCAAAAACAAGACAAGACAAGAAAAGACAAAAACAAGACAAAAACAAGACAAAACAAAAACAAGACAAGACAAACAAGACAAGACAAGACAAGACAAAAACAAGACATAGACAAGACAAGACAAAAACAAGACAAGACAAGACAAGACAAAAACAAGACATAAACAAGACAAGACAAAAACAAGACAAGACAAAAACAAGACAAGACAAAAACAAGACAAGACAAGACAAAAACAAGACAAAAACAAGACAAAAACAAGACAAGACAAGACAAGACAAGAACAAGACAAGACAAGACAAAAACAAGACAAAGACAAGACAAGACAAAGACAAGACAAGACAAAAACAAGACAAAGACAAGACAAGACAAAAACAAGACAAGACAAAAACAAGACAAGACAAGACAAGGCAAAAACAAGACAAGAGAAGACAAGACAAAAACAAGACAAGACAAGACAAAAACAAGACAAGACAAAAACAAGACAAGACAAGACAAAAACAAGACAAGACAAGACAAAAACAAGACAAGACAAGACAAAAACAAGACAAGACAAGACAAAAACAAGACAAGACAAGACAAAAACAAGACAAGACAAGACAAAAACAAGACAAGACAAGACAAAAACAAGACAAGACAAAAACAAGACAAGACAAGACAAGGCAAAAACAAGACAAGACAAGACAAAAACAAGACAAGACAAGACAAAAACAAGACAAAAACAAGACAAAAACAAGACAAGACAAGACAAGGCAAAAACAAGACAAGACAAAAACAAGACAAGACAAGACAAAAACAAGACAAGACAAGGCAAAAACAAGACAAGAGAAGAAAAGACAAAAACAAGACAAGACAAGACAAAAACAAGACAAGACAAAAACAAGACAAAAACAAGACAAGACAAGACAAAAACAAGACAAGACAAAAACAAGACAAGACAAGACAAAAACAAGACAAGACAAGACAAGGCAAAAACAAGACAAGAGAAGACAAGACAAAAACAAGACAAGACAAGACAAAAACAAGACAAAAACAAGACAAAAACAAGACAAGACAAAAACAAGACAAAAACAAAAACAAGACAAGACAAAAACAAGACAAGACAAAAACAAGACATGACAAAAACAAGACAAGACAAGACAAAAACAAGACAAGACAAGACAAAAACAAGACAAGACAAGACAAAAACAAGACAAGACATAAACAAGACAAGACAAGACGAGACAAAAACAAGACAAGACGAGACAAAAACAAGACAAGACGAGACAAAAACAAGACAAGACAAGACAAAAACAAGACAAGACAAGACAAAAACAAGACAAGACAAAAACAAA
The DNA here is from genome assembly GCF_057628025.1 of Oncorhynchus mykiss. Taxonomy (NCBI): domain Eukaryota; kingdom Metazoa; phylum Chordata; class Actinopteri; order Salmoniformes; family Salmonidae; genus Oncorhynchus; species Oncorhynchus mykiss. The sequence continues at coordinate 39,963,554 of NC_143036.1, forward strand.
ACAAGACATGACAAGATAAGACAAGACAAGACAAAAACAAGACAAGACAAGACAAAAACAAGACAAGACAAGACAAAAACAAGACAAGACATAAACAAGACAAGACAAGACGAGACAAAAACAAGACAAGACGAGACAAAAACAAGACAAGACGATCAAAAACAAGACAAGACAAGACAAAAGCAAGACAAGACAAAAACAAGACAAGACAAAGACAAGACAAGACAAGACAAGACAAGACAAAAACAAGACAAGACAAAAACAAGACAAGACAAAAACAAGACAAGACAAAAACAATACAAGACAAGACAAAAATAAGACAAGACAAGACAAAAACAAGACAAGACTAAAACAAGACAAGACAAAAACAAGACAAGACAAAAACAAGACAAGACAAGACAAAAACAAGACAAGACAAGACAAAAACAAGACAAGACAAGACAAGGCAAAAACAAAACAAGACAAGAAAAGACAAAAACAAGACAAAACAAAAACAAGACAAGACAAACAAGACAAGACAAGACAAGACAAAAACAAGACATAGACAAGACAAGACAAAAACAAGACAAGACAAGACAAAAACAAGACAAGACAAGACAAGACAAAAACAAGACATAAACAAGACAAGACAAAAACAAGACAAGACAAAAACAAGACAAGACAAGACAAAAACAAGACAAAAACAAGACAAGAACAAGACAAGACAAGACAAAAACAAGACAAGACAAGACAAAAACAAGACAAGACAAAAACAAGACAAGACAAGACAAAAACAAGACAAGACAAGACAAGGCAAAAACAAGACAAGACAAAAACAAGACAAGACAAAAACAAGACAAGACAAGACAAAAACAAGACAAGACAAGACAAAAACAAGACAAAAACAAGACAAGACAAGAAAAGACAAAAACAAGACAAAAACAAGACAAGAACAAGACAAGACAAGACAAAAACAAGACAAGACAAGACAAAAACAAGACAAGACAAGACAAAAACAAGACAAAAACAAGACAAGACAAGAAAAGACAAAAACAAGACAAAAACAAGACAAGAACAAGACAAGACAAGACAAAAACAAGACAAGACAAGACAAAAACAAGACAAGACAAAAACAAGACAAGACAAGACAAAAACAAGACAAGACAAGACAAGGCAAAAACAAGACAAGACAAAAACAAGACAAGACAAAAACAAGACAAGACAAGACAAAAACAAGACAAGACAAGACAAAAACAAGACAAAAACAAGACAAGACAAGAAAAGACACAAACAAGACAAAAACAAGACAAAACAAAAACAAGACAAGACAAACAAGACAAGACAAGACAAGACAAAAACAAGACATAGACAAGACAAAAACAAGACAAGACAAGACAAGACAAAAACAAGACATAAACAAGACATAAACAAGACAAGACAAAAACAAGACAAGACAAAAACAAGACAAGACAAAAACAAGACAAGACAAGACAAAAACAAGACAAAAACAAGACAAGACAAGACAAAAACAAGACAAAAACAAGACAAGAACAAGACAAGACAAGACAAAAACAAGACAAGACAAGACAAAAACAAGACAAGACAAAAACAAGACAAGACAAGACAAAAACAAGACAAGACAAGACGAGGCAAAAACAAGACAAGACAAAAACAAGACAAGACAAAAACAAGACAAGACAAAAACAAGACAAGACAAGACAAAAACAAGACAAGACAAGACAAAAACAAGACAAGACAAGACAAGGCAAAAACAAGACAAGACAAGAAAAGACAAAAACAAGACAAAAACAAGACAAAACAAAAACAAGACAAGACAAACAAGACAAGACAAGACAAAAACAAGACATAGACAAGACAAGACAAAAACAAGACAAGACAAGACAAGACAAAAACAAGACAAGACAAAAACAAGACAAGACAAAAACAAGACAAGACAAGACAAAAACAAGACAAGACAAGACAAAAACAAGACAAAAACAAGACAAGACAAGAAAAGACAAAAACAAGACAAAAACAAGACAAAACAAAAACAAGACAAGACAAACAAGACAAGACAAGACAAGACAAAAACAAGACATAGACAAGACAAGACAAAAACAAGACAAGACAAGACAAGACAAAAACAAGACATAAACAAGACATAAACAAGACAAGACAAAAACAAGACAAGACAAAAACAAGACAAGACAAAAACAAGACAAGACAAGACAAAAACAAGACAAAAACAAGACAAGAACAAGACAAGACAAGACAAAAACAAGACAAGACAAGACAAAAACAAGACAAGACAAAAACAAGACAAGACAAGACAAAAACAAGACAAGACAAGACAAGGCAAAAACAAGACAAGACAAAAACAAGACAAGACAAAAACAAGACAAGACAAAAACAAGACAAGACAAGACAAAAACAAGACAAGACAAGGCAAAAACAAGACAAGACAAGACAAGGCAAAAACAAGACAAGACAAGAAAAGACAAAAACAAGACAAAAACAAGACAAAACAAAAACAAGACAAGACAAACAAGACAAGACAAGACAAGACAAAAACAAGACATAGACAAGACAAGACAAAAACAAGACAAGACAAGACAAGACAAAAACAAGACATAAACAAGACAAGACAAAAACAAGACAAGACAAAAACAAGACAAGACAAAAACAAGACAAACACAAGACAAGACAAGACAAGAACAAGACAAGACAAGACAAAAACAAGACAAAGACAAGACAAGACAAAGACAAGACAAGACAAAAACAAGACAAAGACAAGACAAGACAAAAACAAGACAAGACAAAAACAAGACAAGACAAGACAAGGCAAAAACAAGACAAGAGAAGACAAGACAAAAACAAGACAAGACAAGACAAAAACAAGACAAGACAAAAACAAGACAAGACAAGACAAAAACAAGACAAGACAAGACAAAAACAAGACAAGACAAGACAAAAACAAGACAAGACAAGACAAAAACAAGACAAGACAAGACAAAAACAAGACAAGACAAGACAAAAACAAGACAAGACAAGACAAAAACAAGACAAGACAAAAACAAGACAAGACAAGACAAGGCAAAAACAAGACAAGACAAGACAAAAACAAGACAAGACAAGACAAAAACAAGACAAAAACAAGACAAAAACAAGACAAGACAAGACAAGGCAAAAACAAGACAAGACAAAAACAAGACAAGACAAGACAAAAACAAGACAAGACAAGACAAGGCAAAAACAAGACAAGAGAAGAAAAGACAAAAACAAGACAAGACAAGACAAAAACAAGACAAGACAAAAACAAGACAAAAACAAGACAAGACAAGACAAAAACAAGACAAGACAAAAACAAGACAAGACAAGACAAAAACAAGACAAGACAAGACAAGGCAAAAACAAGACAAGAGAAGACAAGACAAAAACAAGACAAGACAAGACAAAAACAAGACAAAAACAAGACAAAAACAAGACAAGACAAAAACAAGACAAAAACAAAAACAAGACAAGACAAAAACAAGACAAGACAAAAACAAGACATGACAAAAACAAGACAAGACAAGACAAGACAAAAACAAGACAAGACAAGACAAAAACAAGACAAGACATAAACAAGACAAGACAAGACGAGACAAAAACAAGACAAGACGAGACAAAAACAAGACAAGACGAGACAAAAACAAGACAAGACAAGACAAAAACAAGACAAGACAAGACAAAAACAAGACAAGACAAAAACAAGACAAGACAAGACAAGACAAAAACAAGACATGACAAAAACAAGACAAGACAAAAACAAGACAAAAACAAGACAAGACAAAAACAAGACAAGACAAGACAAGACAAAAACAAGACATGACAAAAACAAGACAAGACAAAAACAAGACATGACAAAAACAAGACAAGACAAAAACAAAACAAGACAAGACAAAAACAAGACAAGACAAGACAAGACAAAAACAAGACATAAACAAGACAAGACAAAAACAAGACAAGACAAAAACAAGACAAGACAAGACAAAAACAAGACAAAAACAAGACAAGAACAAGACAAGACAAGACAAAAACAAGACAAGACAAGACAAAAACAAGACAAGACAAAAACAAGACAAGACAAGACAAAAACAAGACAAGACAAGACAAGGCAAAAACAAGACAAGACAAAAACAAGACAAGACAAAAACAAGACAAGACAAGACAAAAACAAGACAAGACAAGACAAAAACAAGACAAAAACAAGACAAGACAAGAAAAGACAAAAACAAGACAAAAACAAGACAAGAACAAGACAAGACAAGACAAAAACAAGACAAGACAAGACAAAAACAAGACAAGACAAGACAAAAACAAGACAAAAACAAGACAAGACAAGAAAAGACAAAAACAAGACAAGACAAGGCAAAAACAAGACAAGACAAGGCAAAAACAAGACAAGGCAAAAACAAGACAAGGCAAAAACAAGACAAGACAAAAACAAGACAAAACAAGACAAAAACAAGACAAGACAAAAACAAGACAAGACAAAAACAAGACAAGACAAAAACAAGACAAGACAAAAACAAGACATGACAAAAACAAGACAAGACAAAAACAAAACAAGACAAGACAAGACCAAAACAAGACAAGACCAAAACAAGACAAGACAAGACAAGACCAAAACAAGACAAGACCAAAACAAGACAAGACAAGGCAAAAACAAGACAAGACAAGGCAAAAACAAGACAAGACAAAAACAAGACAAAAACAAGACAAGACAAAACAAGACAAAAACAAGACAAAAACAAGACAAAAACAAGACAAGACAAGACAAAAACAAGACAAGACAAGACATACAAGACAAGACAAGACAAAAACAAGACATAGACAAGACAAGACAAAAACAAGACAAAAACAAGACAAGACAAAAACAAGACATAAACAAGACAAGACAAAAACAAGACATAAACAAGACAAGACAAAAACAAAACAAGACAAAAACAAGACAAGACAAAAACAAGACAAGACATAAACAAGTCAAGACGAGACAAAAACAAGACAAAAACAAGACAAGACAAGACAAAAACAAGACAAGACATAAACAAGACAAGACAAGACGAGACAAAAACAAGACAAGACGAGACAAAAACAAGACAAGACGAGACAAAAACAAGACAAGACAAGACAAAAACAAGACAAGACAAGACAAAAACAAGACAAGACAAAAACAAGACAAGACAAGACAAGACAAAAACAAGACATGACAAAAACAAGACAAGACAAAAACAAGACAAAAACAAGACAAGACAAAAACAAGACAAGACAAGACAAGACAAAAACAAGACATGACAAAAACAAGACAAGACAAAAACAAGACATGACAAAAACAAGACAAGACAAAAACAAAACAAGACAAGACAAAAACAAGACAAGACAAGACAAGACAAAAACAAGACATAAACAAGACAAGACAAAAACAAGACAAGACAAAAACAAGACAAGACAAGACAAAAACAAGACAAAAACAAGACAAGAACAAGACAAGACAAGACAAAAACAAGACAAGACAAGACAAAAACAAGACAAGACAAAAACAAGACAAGACAAGACAAAAACAAGACAAGACAAGACAAGGCAAAAACAAGACAAGACAAGACAAAAACAAGACAAGACAAGACAAAAACAAGACAAAAACAAGACAAGACAAGAAAAGACAAAAACAAGACAAAAACAAGACAAGAACAAGACAAGACAAGACAAAAACAAGACAAGACAAGACAAAAACAAGACAAGACAAGACAAAAACAAGACAAAAACAAGACAAGACAAGAAAAGACAAAAACAAGACAAGACAAGGCAAAAACAAGACAAGACAAGGCAAAAACAAGACAAGGCAAAAACAAGACAAGGCAAAAACAAGACAAGACAAAAACAAGACAAAACAAGACAAAAACAAGACAAGACAAAAACAAGACAAGACAAAAACAAGACAAGACAAAAACAAGACAAGACAAAAACAAGACATGACAAAAACAAGACAAGACAAAAACAAAACAAGACAAGACAAGACCAAAACAAGACAAGACCAAAACAAGACAAGACAAGACAAGACCAAAACAAGACAAGACCAAAACAAGACAAGACAAGGCAAAAACAAGACAAGACAAGGCAAAAACAAGACAAGACAAAAACAAGACAAAACAAGACAAAAACAAGACAAGACAAAACAAGACAAAAACAAGACAAAAACAAGACAAAAACAAGACAAGACAAGACAAAAACAAGACAAGACAAGACATACAAGACAAGACAAGACAAAAACAAGACATAGACAAGACAAGACAAAAACAAGACAAAAACAAGACAAGACAAAAACAAGACATAAACAAGACAAGACAAAAACAAGACATAAACAAGACAAGACAAAAACAAGACAAGACAAAAACAAGACAAGACAAAAACAAGACAAGACATAAACAAGTCAAGACGAGACAAAAACAAGACAAAAACAAGACAAGACATGACAAGATAAGACAAGACAAGACAAAAACAAGACAAGACAAAAACAAGACAAGACAAAAACAAAACAAGACCTGACAAGATAAGACAAGACAAGACAAAAACAAGACAAGACAAGACAAAAACAAGACAAGACAAGATAAAAACAAGACAAGACATAAACAAGACAAGACAAGACGAGACAAAAACAAGACAAGACGAGACAAAAACAAGACAAGACGAGACAAAAACAAGACAAGACAAGACAAAAACAAGACAAGACAAAAACAAGACAAGACAAAGACAAGACAAGACAAGACAAGACAAGACAAGACAAAAACAAGACAAGACAAAAACAAGACAAGACAAAAACAAGACAAAAACAATACAAGACAAGACAAAAATAAGACAAGACAAGACAAAAACAAGACAAGACAAAAACAAGACAAGACAAGACAAAAACAAGACAAGACAAGACAAGGCAAAAACAAGACAAGACAAAAACAAGACAAGACAAAAACAAGACAAGACAAAAACAAGACAAGACAAGACAAAAACAAGACAAGACAAGACAAAAACAAGACAAGACAAGACAAGGCAAAAACAAAACAAGACAAGAAAAGACAAAAACAAGACAAAACAAAAACAAGACAAGACAAACAAGACAAGACAAGACAAGACAAAAACAAGACATAGACAAGACAAGACAAAAACAAGACAAGACAAGACAAAAACAAGACAAGACAAGACAATACAAAAACAAGACATAAACAAGACAAGACAAAAACAAGACAAGACAAAAACAAGACAAGACAAGACAAAAACAAGACAAAAACAAGACAAGAACAAGACAAGACAAGACAAAAACTAGACAAGACAAGACAAAAACAAGACAAGACAAAAACAAGACAAGACAAGACAAAAACAAGACAAGACAAGACAAGGCAAAAACAAGACAAGACAAAAACAAGACAAGACAAAAACAAGACAAGACAAGACAAAAACAAGACAAGACAAGACAAAAACAAGACAAAAACAAGACAAGACAAGAAAAGACAAAAACAAGACAAAAACAAGACAAGAACAAGACAAGACAAGACAAAAACAAGACAAGACAAGACAAAAACAAGACAAGACAAAAACAAGACAAAAACAAGACAAGACAAGAAAAGACAAAAACAAGACAAAAACAAGACAAGAACAAGACAAGACAAGACAAAAACAAGACAAGACAAGACAAAAACAAGACAAGACAAAAACAAGACAAGACAAGACAAAAACAAGACAAGACAAGACAAGGCAAAAACAAGACAAGACAAAAACAAGACAAGACAAAAACAAGACAAGACAAGACAAAAACAAGACAAGACAAGACAAAAACAAGACAAAAACAAGACAAGACAAGAAAAGACACAAACAAGACAAAAACAAGACAAAACAAAAACAAGACAAGACAAACAAGACAAGACAAGACAAGACAAAAACAAGACATAGACAAGACAAGACAAAAACAAGACAAGACAAGACAAGACAAAAACAAGACATAAACAAGACATAAACAAGACAAGACAAAAACAAGACAAGACAAAAACAAGACAAGACAAAAACAAGACAAGACAAGACAAAAACAAGACAAAAACAAGACAAGAACAAGACAAGACAAGACAAAAACAAGACAAGACAAGAACAAGACAAGACAAAAACAAGACAAGACAAGACAAAAACAAGACAAGACAAGACGAGGCAAAAACAAGACAAGACAAAAACAAGACAAGACAAAAACAAGACAAGACAAAAACAAGACAAGACAAGACAAAAACAAGACAAGACAAGACAAAAACAAGACAAGACAAGACAAGGCAAAAACAAGACAAGACAAGAAAAGACAAAAACAAGACAAAAACAAGACAAAACAAAAACAAGACAAGACAAGACAAAAACAAGACATAAACAAGACATAAACAAGACAAGACAAAAACAAGACAAGACAAAAACAAGACAAGACAAAAACAAGACAAGACAAGACAAAAACAAGACAAAAACAAGACAAGAACAAGACAAGACAAGACAAAAACAAGACAAGACAAGACAAAAACAAGACAAGACAAAAACAAGACAAGACAAGACAAAAACAAGACAAGACAAGACGAGGCAAAAACAAGACAAGACAAAAACAAGACAAGACAAAAACAAGACAAGACAAAACAAGACAAGACAAAAACAAGACAAGACAAGACAAAAACAAGACAAGACAAGACAAGGCAAAAACAAGACAAGACAAGAAAAGACAAAAACAAGACATAAACAAGACATAAACAAGACAAGACAAAAACAAGACAAGACAAAAACAAGACAAAACAAAAACAAGACAAGACAAACAAGACAAGACAAGACAAGACAAAAACAAGACATAGACAAGACAAGACAAAAACAAGACAAGACAAGACAAGACAAAAACAAGACAAGACAAAAACAAGACAAGACAAAAACAAGACAAGACAAGACAAAAACAAGACAAGACAAGACAAAAACAAGACAAAAACAAGACAAGACAAGAAAAGACAAAAACAAGACAAAAACAAGACAAAACAAAAACAAGACAAGACAAACAAGACAAGACAAGACAAGACAAAAACAAGACATAGACAAGACAAGACAAAAACAAGACAAGACAAGACAAGACAAAAACAAGACATAAACAAGACATAAACAAGACAAGACAAAAACAAGACAAGACAAAAACAAGACAAGACAAAAACAAGACAAGACAAGACAAAAACAAGACAAAAACAAGACAAGAACAAGACAAGACAAGACAAAAACAAGACAAGACAAGACAAAAACAAGACAAGACAAAAACAAGACAAGACAAGACAAAAACAAGACAAGACAAGACAAGGCAAAAACAAGACAAGACAAAAACAAGACAAGACAAAAACAAGACAAGACAAAAACAAGACAAGACAAGACAAAAACAAGACAAGACAAGGCAAAAACAAGACAAGACAAGACAAGGCAAAAACAAGACAAGACAAGAAAAGACAAAAACAAGACAAAAACAAGACAAAACAAAAACAAGACAAGACAAACAAGACAAGACAAGACAAGACAAAAACAAGACATAGACAAGACAAGACAAAAACAAGACAAGACAAGACAAGACAAAAACAAGACATAAACAAGACAAGACAAAAACAAGACAAGACAAAAACAAGACAAGACAAAAACAAGACAAGACAAGACAAAAACAAGACAAAAACAAGACAAAAACAAGACAAGACAAGACAAGAACAAGACAAGACAAGACAAAAACAAGACAAAGACAAGACAAGACAAAGACAAGACAAGACAAAAACAAGACAAAAACAAGACAAGACAAAAACAAGACAAGACAAAAACAAGACAAGACAAGACAAGGCAAAAACAAGACAAGAGAAGACAAGACAAAAACAAGACAAGACAAAAACAAGACAAGACAAAAACAAGACAAGACAAGACAAAAACAAGACAAGACAAGACAAAAACAAGACAAGACAAGACAAAAACAAGACAAGACAAGACAAAAACAAGACAAGACAAGACAAAAACAAGACAAGACAAGACAAAAACAAGACAAGACAAGACAAAAACAAGACAAGACAAAAACAAGACAAGACAAGACAAGGCAAAAACAAGACAAGACAAGACAAAAACAAGACAAGACAAGACAAAAACAAGACAAAAACAAGACAAAAACAAGACAAGACAAGGCAAAAACAAGACAAGACAAAAACAAGACAAGACAAGACAAAAACAAGACAAAAACAAGACAAGACAAGACAAGGCAAAAACAAGACAAGAGAAGACAAGACAAAAACAAGACAAGACAAGACAAAAACAAGACAAGACAAAAACAAGACAAAAACAAGACAAGACAAGACAAAAACAAGACAAGACAAAAACAAGACAAGACAAGACAAAAACAAGACAAGACAAGACAAGGCAAAAACAAGACAAGAGAAGACAAGACAAAAACAAGACAAGACAAGACAAAAACAAGACAAAAACAAGACAAAAACAAGACAAGACAAAAACAAGACAAAAACAAAAACAAGACAAGACAAAAACAAGACAAGACAAAAACAAGACATGACAAAAACAAGACAAGACAAGACAAAAACAAGACAAGACAAGACAAAAACAAGACAAGACAAGAAAAGACAAAAACAAGACAAAAACAAGACAAAAACAAGACAAAACAAAAACAAGACAAGACAAACAAGACAAGACAAGACAAGACAAAAACAAGACATAGACAAGACAAGACAAAAACAAGACAAGACAAGACAAGACAAAAACAAGACATAAACAAGACATAAACAAGACAAGACAAAAACAAGACAAGACAAAAACAAGACAAGACAAAAACAAGACAAGACAAGACAAAAACAAGACAAAAACAAGACAAGAACAAGACAAGACAAGACAAAAACAAGACAAGACAAGACAAAAACAAGACAAGACAAAAACAAGACAAGACAAGACAAAAACAAGACAAGACAAGACAAGGCAAAAACAAGACAAGACAAAAACAAGACAAGACAAAAACAAGACAAGACAAAAACAAGACAAGACAAGACAAAAACAAGACAAGACAAGGCAAAAACAAGACAAGACAAGACAAGGCAAAAACAAGACAAGACAAGAAAAGACAAAAACAAGACAAAAACAAGACAAAACAAAAACAAGACAAGACAAACAAGACAAGACAAGACAAGACAAAAACAAGACATAGACAAGACAAGACAAAAACAAGACAAGACAAGACAAGACAAAAACAAGACATAAACAAGACAAGACAAAAACAAGACAAGACAAAAACAAGACAAGACAAGACAAAAACAAGACAAAAACAAGACAAAAACAAGACAAGACAAGACAAGAACAAGACAAGACAAGACAAAAACAAGACAAAGACAAGACAAGACAAAGACAAGACAAGACAAAAACAAGACAAAGACAAGACAAGACAAAAACAAGACAAGACAAAAACAAGACAAGACAAGACAAGGCAAAAACAAGACAAGAGAAGACAAGACAAAAACAAGACAAGACAAAAACAAGACAAGACAAAAACAAGACAAGACAAGACAAAAACAAGACAAGACAAGACAAAAACAAGACAAGACAAGACAAAAACAAGACAAGACAAGACAAAAACAAGACAAGACAAGACAAAAACAAGACAAGACAAGACAAAAACAAGACAAGACAAGACAAAAACAAGACAAGACAAAAACAAGACAAGACAAGACAAGGCAAAAACAAGACAAGACAAGACAAAAACAAGACAAGACAAGACAAAAACAAGACAAAAACAAGACAAAAACAAGACAAGACAAGGCAAAAACAAGACAAGACAAAAACAAGACAAGACAAGACAAAAACAAGACAAAAACAAGACAAGACAAGACAAGGCAAAAACAAGACAAGAGAAGACAAGACAAAAACAAGACAAGACAAGACAAAAACAAGACAAGACAAAAACAAGACAAAAACAAGACAAGACAAGACAAAAACAAGACAAGACAAAAACAAGACAAGACAAGACAAAAACAAGACAAGACAAGACAAGGCAAAAACAAGACAAGAGAAGACAAGACAAAAACAAGACAAGACAAGACAAAAACAAGACAAAAACAAGACAAAAACAAGACAAGACAAAAACAAGACAAAAACAAAAACAAGACAAGACAAAAACAAGACAAGACAAAAACAAGACATGACAAAAACAAGACAAGACAAGACAAAAACAAGACAAGACAAGACAAAAACAAGACAAGACAAGACAAAAACAAGACAAGACATAAACAAGACAAGACAAGACGAGACAAAAACAAGACAAGACGAGACAAAAACAAGACAAGACGAGACAAAAACAAGACAAGACAAGACAAAAACAAGACAAGACAAGACAAAAACAAGACAAGACAAAAACAAGACAAGACAAGACAAGACAAAAACAAGACATGACAAAAACAAGACAAGACAAAAACAAGACAAAAACAAGACAAGACAAAAACAAGACAAGACAAGACAAGACAAAAACAAGACATGACAAAAACAAGACAAGACAAAAACAAGACATGACAAAAACAAGACAAGACAAAAACAAAACAAGACAAGACAAAAACAAGACAAGACAAGACAAGACAAAAACAAGACATAAACAAGACAAGACAAAAACAAGACAAGACAAAAACAAGACAAGACAAGACAAAAACAAGACAAAAACAAGACAAGAACAAGACAAGACAAGACAAAAACAAGACAAGACAAGACAAAAACAAGACAAGACAAAAACAAGACAAGACAAGACAAAAACAAGACAAGACAAGACAAGGCAAAAACAAGACAAGACAAAAACAAGACAAGACAAAAACAAGACAAGACAAGACAAAAACAAGACAAGACAAGACAAAAACAAGACAAAAACAAGACAAGACAAGAAAAGACAAAAACAAGACAAAAACAAGACAAGAACAAGACAAGACAAGACAAAAACAAGACAAGACAAGACAAAAACAAGACAAGACAAGACAAAAACAAGACAAAAACAAGACAAGACAAGAAAAGACAAAAACAAGACAAGACAAGGCAAAAACAAGACAAGGCAAAAACAAGACAAGGCAAAAACAAGACAAGGCAAAAACAAGACAAGACAAAAACAAGACAAAACAAGACAAAAACAAGACAAGACAAAAACAAGACAAGACAAAAACAAGACAAGACAAAAACAAGACAAGACAAAAACAAGACATGACAAAAACAAGACAAGACAAAAACAAAACAAGACAAGACAAGACCAAAACAAGACAAGACCAAAACAAGACAAGACAAGACAAGACCAAAACAAGACAAGACCAAAACAAGACAAGACAAGGCAAAAACAAGACAAGACAAGGCAAAAACAAGACAAGACAAAAACAAGACAAAACAAGACAAAAACAAGACAAGACAAAACAAGACAAAAACAAGACAAAAACAAGACAAAAACAAGACAAGACAAGACAAAAACAAGACAAGACAAGACATACAAGACAAGACAAGACAAAAACAAGACATAGACAAGACAAGACAAAAACAAGACAAAAACAAGACAAGACAAAAACAAGACATAAACAAGACAAGACAAAAACAAGACATAAACAAGACAAGACAAAAACAAGACAAGACAAAAACAAGACAAGACAAAAACAAGACAAGACATAAACAAGACAAGACGAGACAAAAACAAGACAAAAACAAGACAAGACATGACAAGATAAGACAAGACAAGACAAAAACAAGACAAGACAAAAACAAGACAAGACAAAAACAAGACAAGACAAGACAAAAACAAGACAAGACAAGACAAAAACAAGACAAGACATAAACAAGACAAGACAAGACGAGACAAAAACAAGACAAGACGAGACAAAAACAAGACAAGACGAGACAAAAACAAGACAAGACAAAACAAAAACAAGACAAGACAAAAACAAGACAAGACAAAGACAAGACAAGACAAGACAAGACAAGACAAAAACAAGACAAGACAAAAACAAGACAAGACAAAAACAAGACAAGACAAAAACAATACAAGACAAGACAAAAATAAGACAAGACAAGACAAAAACAAGACAAGACAAAAACAAGACAAGACAAGACAAAAACAAGACAAGACAAGACAAGGCAAAAACAAGACAAGACAAAAACAAGACAAGACAAAAACAAGACAAGACAAAAACAAGACAAGACAAGACAAAAACAAGACAAGACAAGACAAAAACAAGACAAGACAAGACAAGGCAAAAACAAAACAAGACAAGAAAAGACAAAAACAAGACAAAACAAAAACAAGACAAGACAAACAAGACAAGACAAGACAAGACAAAAACAAGACATAGACAAGACAAGACAAAAACAAGACAAGACAAGACAAAAACAAGACAAGACAAGACAAGACAAAAACAAGACATAAACAAGACAAGACAAAAACAAGACAAGACAAAAACAAGACAAGACAAGACAAAAACAAGACAAAAACAAGACAAGAACAAGACAAGACAAGACAAAAACAAGACAAGACAAGACAAAAACAAGACAAGACAAAAACAAGACAAGACAAGACTAAAACAAGACAAGACAAGACAAGGCAAAAACAAGACAAGACAAAAACAAGACAAGACAAAAACAAGACAAGACAAGACAAAAACAAGACAAGACAAGACAAAAACAAGACAAAAACAAGACAAGACAAGAAAAGACAAAAACAAGACAAAAACAAGACAAGAACAAGACAAGACAAGACAAAAACAAGACAAGACAAGACAAAAACAAGACAAGACAAGACAAAAACAAGACAAAAACAAGACAAGACAAGAAAAGACAAAAACAAGACAAAAACAAGACAAGAACAAGACAAGACAAGACAAAAACAAGACAAGACAAGACAAAAACAAGACAAGACAAAAACAAGACAAGACAAGACAAAAACAAGACAAGACAAGACAAGGCAAAAACAAGACAAGACAAAAACAAGACAAGACAAAAACAAGACAAGACAAGACAAAAACAAGACAAGACAAGACAAAAACAAGACAAAAACAAGACAAGACAAGAAAAGACACAAACAAGACAAAAACAAGACAAAACAAAAACAAGACAAGACAAACAAGACAAGACAAGACAAGACAAAAACAAGACATAGACAAGACAAGACAAAAACAAGACAAGACAAGACAAGACAAAAACAAGACATAAACAAGACATAAACAAGACAAGACAAAAACAAGACAAGACAAAAACAAGACAAGACAAAAACAAGACAAGACAAGACAAAAACAAGACAAAAACAAGACAAGAACAAGACAAGACAAGACAAAAACAAGACAAGACAAGACAAAAACAAGACAAGACAAAAACAAGACAAGACAAGACAAAAACAAGACAAGACAAGACGAGGCAAAAACAAGACAAGACAAAAACAAGACAAGACAAAAACAAGACAAGACAAAAACAAGACAAGACAAGACAAAAACAAGACAAGACAAGACAAAAACAAGACAAGACAAGACAAGGCAAAAACAAGACAAGACAAGAAAAGACAAAAACAAGACAAAAACAAGACAAAACAAAAACAAGACAAGACAAACAAGACAAGACAAGACAAGACAAAAACAAGACATAGACAAGACAAGACAAAAACAAGACAAGACAAGACAAGACAAAAACAAGACAAGACATAAACAAGACAAGACAAAAACAAGACAAGACAAGACAAAAACAAGACAAGACAAGACAAAAACAAGACAAAAACAAGACAAGACAAGAAAAGACAAAAACAAGACAAAAACAAAAACAAGACAAGACAAACAAGACAAGACAAGACAAGACAAAAACGAGACATAGACAAGACAAGACAAAAACAAGACAAGACAAGACAAGACAAAAACAAGACATAAACAAGACATAAACAAGACAAGACAAAAACAAGACAAGACAAAAACAAGACAAGACAAAAACAAGACAAGACAAGACAAAAACAAGACAAAAACAAGACAAGAACAAGACAAGACAAAAACAAGACAAGACAAGACAAAAACAAGACAAGACAAAAACAAGACAAGACAAGACAAAAACAAGACAAGACAAGACAAGGCAAAAACAAGACAAGACAAAAACAAGACAAGACAAAAACAAGACAAGACAAAAACAAGACAAGACAAGACAAAAACAAGACAAGACAAGGCAAAAACAAGACAAGACAAGACAAGGCAAAAACAAGACAAGACAAGAAAAGACAAAAACAAGACAAAAACAAGACAAAACAAAAACAAGACAAGACAAACAAGACAAGACAAGACAAGACAAAAACAAGACATAGACAAGACAAGACAAAAACAAGACAAGACAAGACAAGACAAAAACAAGACATAAACAAGACAAGACAAAAACAAGACAAGACAAAAACAAGACAAGACAAAAACAAGACAAGACAAGACAAAAACAAGACAAAAACAAGACAAAAACAAGACAAGACAAGACAAGACAAGAACAAGACAAGACAAGACAAAAACAAGACAAAGACAAGACAAGACAAAGACAAGACAAGACAAAAACAAGACAAAGACAAGACAAGACAAAAACAAGACAAGACAAAAACAAGACAAGACAAGACAAGGCAAAAACAAGACAAGAGAAGACAAGACAAAAACAAGACAAGACAAGACAAAAACAAGACAAGACAAAAACAAGACAAGACAAGACAAAAACAAGACAAGACAAGACAAGGCAAAAACAAGACAAGACAAAAACAAGACAAGACAAAAACAAGACAAGACAAAAACAAGACAAGACAAGACAAAAACAAGACAAGACAAGGCAAAAACAAGACAAGACAAGACAAGGCAAAAACAAGACAAGACAAGAAAAGACAAAAACAAGACAAAAACAAGACAAAACAAAAACAAGACAAGACAAACAAGACAAGACAAGACAAGACAAAAACAAGACATAGACAAGACAAGACAAAAACAAGACAAGACAAGACAAGACAAAAACAAGACATAAACAAGACAAGACAAAAACAAGACAAGACAAAAACAAGACAAGACAAAAACAAGACAAGACAAGACAAAAACAAGACAAAAACAAGACAAAAACAAGACAAGACAAGACAAGACAAGAACAAGACAAGACAAGACAAAAACAAGACAAAGACAAGACAAGACAAAGACAAGACAAGACAAAAACAAGACAAAGACAAGACAAGACAAAAACAAGACAAGACAAAAACAAGACAAGACAAGACAAGGCAAAAACAAGACAAGAGAAGACAAGACAAAAACAAGACAAGACAAGACAAAAACAAGACAAGACAAAAACAAGACAAGACAAGACAAAAACAAGACAAGACAAGACAAAAACAAGACAAGACAAGACAAAAGCAAGACAAGACAAGACAAAAACAAGACAAGACAAGACAAAAACAAGACAAGACAAGACAAAAACAAGACAAGACAAGACAAAAACAAGACAAGACAAAAACAAGACAAGACAAGACAAGGCAAAAACAAGACAAGACAAGACAAAAACAAGACAAGACAAGACAAAAACAAGACAAAAACAAGACAAAAACAAGACAAGACAAGACAAGGCAAAAACAAGACAAGACAAAAACAAGACAAGACAAGACAAAAACAAGACAAAAACAAGACAAGACAAGACAAGGCAAAAACAAGACAAGAGAAGACAAGACAAAAACAAGACAAGACAAGACAAAAACAAGACAAGACAAAAACAAGACAAGAACAAGACAAGACAAGACAAAAACAAGACAAGACAAAAACAAGACAAGACAAGACAAAAACAAGACAAAAACAAGACAAAAACAAGACAAGACAAAAACAAGACAAAAACAAAAACAAGACAAGACAAAAACAAGACAAGACAAAAACAAGACATGACAAAAACAAGACAAGACAAGACAAAAACAAGACAAGACAAGACAAAAACAAGACAAGACAAGACAAAAACAAGACAAGACGAGACAAAAACAAGACAAGACGAGACAAAAACAAGACAAGACGAGACAAAAACAAGACAAGACAAGACAAAAACAAGACAAGACAAGACAAAAACAAGACAAGACAAAAACAAGACAAGACAAGACAAGACAAAAACAAGACATGACAAAAACAAGACAAGACAAAAACAAGACAAAAACAAGACAAGACAAAAACAAGACAAGACAAGACAAGACAAAAACAAGACATGACAAAAACAAGACAAGACAAAAACAAGACATGACAAAAACAAGACAAGACAAAAACAAAACAAGACAAGACAAAAACAAGACAAGACAAGAACAAGACAAGACAAGACAAGGCAAAAACAAGACAAGACAAGACCAAAACAAGAAAAGACCAAAACAAGACAAGACAAGGCAAAAACAAGACAAGACAAGGCAAAAACAAGACAAGGCAAAAACAAGACAAGGCAAAAACAAGACAAGACAAAAACAAGACAAAACAAGACAAAAACAAGACAAGACAAAAACAAGACAAGACAAAAACAAGACAAGACAAAAACAAGACAAGACAAAAACAAGTTATGACAAAAACAAGACAAGACAAAAACAAAACAAGACAAGACAAGACCAAAACAAGACAAGACCAAAACAAGACAAGACAAGACAAGACCAAAACAAGACAAGACCAAAACAAGACAAGACAAGGCAAAAACAAGACAAGACAAGGCAAAAACAAGACAAGACAAAAACAAGACAAAACAAGACAAAAACAAGACAAGACAAAACAAGACAAAAACAAGACAAAAACAAGACAAAAACAAGACAAGACAAGACAAAAACAAGACAAGACAAGACATACAAGACAAGACAAGACAAAAACAAGACATAGACAAGACAAGACAAAAACAAGACAAAAACAAGACAAGACAAAAACAAGACATAAACAAGACAAGACAAAAACAAGACATAAACAAGACAAGACAAAAACAAGACAAGACAAAAACAAGACAAGACAAGACAAGACAAAAACAAGACATGACAAAAACAAGACAAGACAAAAACAAGACAAAAACAAGACAAGACAAAAACAAGACAAGACAAGACAAGACAAAAACAAGACATGACAAAAACAAGACAAGACAAAAACAAGACATGACAAAAACAAGACAAGACAAAAACAAAACAAGACAAGACAAAAACAAGACAAGACAAGACAAAAACAAGACAAGACAAGACAAGGCAAAAACAAGACAAGACAAGACCAAAACAAGAAAAGACCAAAACAAGACAAGACAAGGCAAAAACAAGACAAGACAAGGCAAAAACAAGACAAGGCAAAAACAAGACAAGGCAAAAACAAGACAAGACAAAAACAAGACAAAACAAGACAAAAACAAGACAAGACAAAAACAAGACAAGACAAAAACAAGACAAGACAAAAACAAGACAAGACAAAAACAAGACATGACAAAAACAAGACAAGACAAAAACAAAACAAGACAAGACAAGACCAAAACAAGACAAGACCAAAACAAGACAAGACAAGACAAGACCAAAACAAGACAAGACCAAAACAAGACAAGACAAGGCAAAAACAAGACAAGACAAGGCAAAAACAAGACAAGACAAAAACAAGACAAAACAAGACAAAAACAAGACAAGACAAAACAAGACAAAAACAAGACAAAAACAAGACAAAAACAAGACAAGACAAGACAAAAACAAGACAAGACAAGACATACAAGACAAGACAAGACAAAAACAAGACATAGACAAGACAAGACAAAAACAAGACAAAAACAAGACAAGACAAAAACAAGACATAAACAAGACAAGACAAAAACAAGACATAAACAAGACAAGACAAAAACAAGACAAGACAAAAACAAGACAAGACAAAAACAAGACAAGACATAAACAAGACAAGACGAGACAAAAACAAGACAAAAACAAGACAAGACATGACAAGATAAGACAAGACAAGACAAAAACAAGACAAGACAAAAACAAGACAAGACAAAAACAAAACAAGACATGACAAGATAAGACAAGACAAGACAAAAACAAGACAAGACAAGACAAAAACAAGACAAGACAAGACAAAAACAAGACAAGACATAAACAAGACAAGACAAGACGAGACAAAAACAAGACAAGACGAGACAAAAACAAGACAAGACGAGACAAAAACAAGACAAGACAAGACAAAAACAAGACAAGACAAAAACAAGACAAGACAAAGACAAGACAAGACAAGACAAGACAAAAACAAGACAAGACAAAAACAAGACAAGACAAAAACAAGACAAGACAAAAACAATACAAGACAAGACAAAAATAAGACAAGACAAGACAAAAACAAGACAAGACAAAAACAAGACAAGACAAGACAAAAACAAGACAAGACAAGACAAAAACAAGACAAAAACAAGACAAAAACAAGACAAGACAAAAACAAGACAAAAACAAAAACAAGACAAGACAAAAACAAGACAAGACAAAAACAAGACATGACAAAAACAAGACAAGACAAGACAAAAACAAGACAAGACAAGACAAAAACAAGACAAGACAAGACAAAAACAAGACAAGACATAAACAAGACAAGACAAGACGAGACAAAAACAAGACAAGACGAGACAAAAACAAGACAAGACGAGACAAAAACAAGACAAGACAAGACAAAAACAAGACAAGACAAGACAAAAACAAGACAAGACAAAAACAAGACAAGACAAGACAAGACAAAAACAAGACATGACAAAAACAAGACAAGACAAAAACAAGACAAAAACAAGACAAGACAAAAACAAGACAAGACAAGACAAGACAAAAACAAGACATGACAAAAACAAGACAAGACAAAAACAAGACATGACAAAAACAAGACAAGACAAAAACAAAACAAGATAAGACAAAAACAAGACAAGACAAGACAAGACAAAAACAAGACATAAACAAGACAAGACAAAAACAAGACAAGACAAAAACAAGACAAGACAAGACAAAAACAAGACAAAAACAAGACAAGAACAAGACAAGACAAGACAAAAACAAGACAAGACAAGACAAAAACAAGACAAGACAAAAACAAGACAAGACAAGACAAAAACAAGACAAGACAAGACAAGGCAAAAACAAGACAAGACAAAAACAAGACAAGACAAAAACAAGACAAGACAAGACAAAAACAAGACAAGACAAGACAAAAACAAGACAAAAACAAGACAAGACAAGAAAAGACAAAAACAAGACAAAAACAAGACAAGAACAAGACAAGACAAGACAAAAACAAGACAAAAACAAGACAAGACAAGAAAAGACAAAAACAAGACAAGACAAGGCAAAAACAAGACAAGGCAAAAACAAGACAAGGCAAAAACAAGACAAGGCAAAAACAAGACAAGACAAAAACAAGACAAAACAAGACAAAAACAAGACAAGACAAAAACAAGACAAGACAAAAACAAGACAAGACAAAAACAAGACAAGACAAAAACAAGACATGACAAAAACAAGACAAGACAAAAACAAAACAAGACAAGACAAGACCAAAACAAGACAAGACCAAAACAAGACAAGACAAGACAAGACCAAAACAAGACAAGACCAAAACAAGACAAGACAAGGCAAAAACAAGACAAGACAAGGCAAAAACAAGACAAGACAAAAACAAGACAAAACAAGACAAAAACAAGACAAGACAAAACAAGACAAAAACAAGACAAAAACAAGACAAAAACAAGACAAGACAAGACAAAAACAAGACAAGACAAGACATACAAGACAAGACAAGACAAAAACAAGACATAGACAAGACAAGACAAAAACAAGACAAAAACAAGACAAGACAAAAACAAGACATAAACAAGACAAGACAAAAACAAGACATAAACAAGACAAGACAAAAACAAGACAAGACAAAAACAAGACAAGACAAAAACAAGACAAGACATAAACAAGACAAGACGAGACAAAAACAAGACAAAAACAAGACAAGACATGACAAGATAAGACAAGACAAGACAAAAACAAGACAAGACAAAAACAAGACAAGACAAAAACAAGACAAGACAAGACAAAAACAAGACAAGACAAGACAAAAACAAGACAAGACATAAACAAGACAAGACAAGACGAGACAAAAACAAGACAAGACGAGACAAAAACAAGACAAGACGAGACAAAAACAAGACAAGACAAAACAAAAACAAGACAAGACAAAAACAAGACAAGACAAAGACAAGACAAGACAAGACAAGACAAGACAAAAACAAGACAAGACAAAAACAAGACAAGACAAAAACAAGACAAGACAAAAACAATACAAGACAAGACAAAAATAAGACAAGACAAGACAAAAACAAGACAAGACAAAAACAAGACAAGACAAGACAAAAACAAGACAAGACAAGACAAGGCAAAAACAAGACAAGACAAAAACAAGACAAGACAAAAACAAGACAAGACAAAAACAAGACAAGACAAGACAAAAACAAGACAAGACAAGACAAAAACAAGACAAGACAAGACAAGGCAAAAACAAAACAAGACAAGAAAAGACAAAAACAAGACAAAACAAAAACAAGACAAGACAAACAAGACAAGACAAGACAAGACAAAAACAAGACATAGACAAGACAAGACAAAAACAAGACAAGACAAGACAAAAACAAGACAAGACAAGACAAGACAAAAACAAGACATAAACAAGACAAGACAAAAACAAGACAAGACAAAAACAAGACAAGACAAGACAAAAACAAGACAAAAACAAGACAAGAACAAGACAAGACAAGACAAAAACAAGACAAGACAAGACAAAAACAAGACAAGACAAAAACAAGACAAGACAAGACAAAAACAAGACAAGACAAGACAAGGCAAAAACAAGACAAGACAAAAACAAGACAAGACAAAAACAAGACAAGACAAGACAAAAACAAGACAAGACAAGACAAAAACAAGACAAAAACAAGACAAGACAAGAAAAGACAAAAACAAGACAAAAACAAGACAAGAACAAGACAAGACAAGACAAAAACAAGACAAGACAAGACAAAAACAAGACAAGACAAGACAAAAACAAGACAAAAACAAGACAAGACAAGAAAAGACAAAAACAAGACAAAAACAAGACAAGAACAAGACAAGACAAGACAAAAACAAGACAAGACAAGACAAAAACAAGACAAGACAAAAACAAGACAAGACAAGACAAAAACAAGACAAGACAAGACAAGGCAAAAACAAGACAAGACAAAAACAAGACAAGACAAAAACAAGACAAGACAAGACAAAAACAAGACAAGACAAGACAAGGCAAAAACAAGACAAGACAAAAACAAGACAAGACAAAAACAAGACAAGACAAGACAAAAACAAGACAAGACAAGACAAAAACAAGACAAGACAAAAACAAGACAAGACAAGACAAAAACAAGACAAGACAAGACAAGGCAAAAACAAGACAAGACAAAAACAAGACAAGACAAAAACAAGACAAGACAAAAACAAGACAAGACAAGACAAAAACAAGACAAGACAAGACAAAAACAAGACAAGACAAGACAAGGCAAAAACAAAACAAGACAAGAAAAGACAAAAACAAGACAAAACAAAAACAAGACAAGACAAACAAGACAAGACAAGACAAGACAAAAACAAGACATAGACAAGACAAGACAAAAACAAGACAAGACAAGACAAAAACAAGACAAGACAAGACAAGACAAAAACAAGACATAAACAAGACAAGACAAAAACAAGACAAGACAAAAACAAGACAAGACAAGACAAAAACAAGACAAAAACAAGACAAGAACAAGACAAGACAAGACAAAAACAAGACAAGACAAGACAAAAACAAGACAAGACAAAAACAAGACAAGACAAGACAAAAACAAGACAAGACAAGACAAGGCAAAAACAAGACAAGACAAAAACAAGACAAGACAAAAACAAGACAAGACAAGACAAAAACAAGACAAGACAAGACAAAAACAAGACAAAAACAAGACAAGACAAGAAAAGACAAAAACAAGACAAAAACAAGACAAGAACAAGACAAGACAAGACAAAAACAAGACAAGACAAGACAAAAACAAGACAAGACAAGACAAAAACAAGACAAAAACAAGACAAGACAAGAAAAGACAAAAACAAGACAAAAACAAGACAAGAACAAGACAAGACAAGACAAAAACAAGACAAGACAAGACAAAAACAAGACAAGACAAAAACAAGACAAGACAAGACAAAAACAAGACAAGACAAGACAAGGCAAAAACAAGACAAGACAAAAACAAGACAAGACAAAAACAAGACAAGACAAGACAAAAACAAGACAAGACAAGACAAAAACAAGACAAAAACAAGACAAGACAAGAAAAGACACAAACAAGACAAAAACAAGACAAAACAAAAACAAGACAAGACAAACAAGACAAGACAAGACAAGACAAAAACAAGACATAGACAAGACAAGACAAAAACAAGACAAGACAAGACAAGACAAAAACAAGACATAAACAAGACATAAACAAGACAAGACAAAAACAAGACAAGACAAAAACAAGACAAGACAAAAACAAGACAAGACAAGACAAAAACAAGACAAAAACAAGACAAGAACAAGACAAGACAAGACAAAAACAAGACAAGACAAGACAAAAACAAGACAAGACAAAAACAAGACAAGACAAGACAAAAACAAGACAAGACAAGACGAGGCAAAAACAAGACAAGACAAAAACAAGACAAGACAAAAACAAGACAAGACAAAAACAAGACAAGACAAGACAAAAACAAGACAAGACAAGACAAAAACAAGACAAGACAAGACAAGGCAAAAACAAGACAAGACAAGAAAAGACAAAAACAAGACAAAAACAAGACAAAACAAAAACAAGACAAGACAAACAAGACAAGACAAGACAAGACAAAAACAAGACATAGACAAGACAAGACAAAAACAAGACAAGACAAGACAAGACAAAAACAAGACAAGACATAAACAAGACAAGACAAAAACAAGACAAGACAAGACAAAAACAAGACAAGACAAGACAAAAACAAGACAAAAACAAGACAAGACAAGAAAAGACAAAAACAAGACAAAAACAAAAACAAGACAAGACAAACAAGACAAGACAAGACAAGACAAAAACGAGACATAGACAAGACAAGACAAAAACAAGACAAGACAAGACAAGACAAAAACAAGACATAAACAAGACATAAACAAGACAAGACAAAAACAAGACAAGACAAAAACAAGACAAGACAAAAACAAGACAAGACAAGACAAAAACAAGACAAAAACAAGACAAGAACAAGACAAGACAAGACAAAAACAAGACAAGACAAGACAAAAACAAGACAAGACAAAAACAAGACAAGACAAGACAAAAACAAGACAAGACAAGACAAGGCAAAAACAAGACAAGACAAAAACAAGACAAGACAAAAACAAGACAAGACAAAAACAAGACAAGACAAGACAAAAACAAGACAAGACAAGGCAAAAACAAGACAAGACAAGACAAGGCAAAAACAAGACAAGACAAGAAAAGACAAAAACAAGACAAAAACAAGACAAAACAAAAACAAGACAAGACAAACAAGACAAGACAAGACAAGACAAAAACAAGACATAGACAAGACAAGACAAAAACAAGACAAGACAAGACAAGACAAAAACAAGACATAAACAAGACAAGACAAAAACAAGACAAGACAAAAACAAGACAAGACAAAAACAAGACAAGACAAGACAAAAACAAGACAAAAACAAGACAAAAACAAGACAAGACAAGACAAGACAAGAACAAGACAAGACAAGACAAAAACAAGACAAAGACAAGACAAGACAAAGACAAGACAAGACAAAAACAAGACAAAGACAAGACAAGACAAAAACAAGACAAGACAAAAACAAGACAAGACAAGACAAGGCAAAAACAAGACAAGAGAAGACAAGACAAAAACAAGACAAGACAAGACAAAAACAAGACAAGACAAAAACAAGACAAGACAAGACAAAAACAAGACAAGACAAGACAAAAACAAGACAAGACAAGACAAAAACAAGACAAGACAAGACAAAAACAAGACAAGACAAGACAAAAACAAGACAAGACAAGACAAAAACAAGACAAGACAAGACAAAAACAAGACAAGACAAAAACAAGACAAGACAAGACAAGGCAAAAACAAGACAAGACAAGACAAAAACAAGACAAGACAAGACAAAAACAAGACAAAAACAAGACAAAAACAAGACAAGACAAGACAAGGCAAAAACAAGACAAGACAAAAACAAGACAAGACAAGACAAAAACAAGACAAAAACAAGACAAGACAAGACAAGGCAAAAACAAGACAAGAGAAGACAAGACAAAAACAAGACAAGACAAGACAAAAACAAGACAAGACAAAAACAAGACAAGAACAAGACAAGACAAGACAAAAACAAGACAAGACAAAAACAAGACAAGACAAGACAAAAACAAGACAAAAACAAGACAAAAACAAGACAAGACAAAAACAAGACAAAAACAAAAACAAGACAAGACAAAAACAAGACAAGACAAAAACAAGACATGACAAAAACAAGACAAGACAAGACAAAAACAAGACAAGACAAGACAAAAACAAGACAAGACAAGACAAAAACAAGACAAGACGAGACAAAAACAAGACAAGACGAGACAAAAACAAGACAAGACGAGACAAAAACAAGACAAGACAAGACAAAAACAAGACAAGACAAGACAAAAACAAGACAAGACAAAAACAAGACAAGACAAGACAAGACAAAAACAAGACATGACAAAAACAAGACAAGACAAAAACAAGACAAAAACAAGACAAGACAAAAACAAGACAAGACAAGACAAGACAAAAACAAGACATGACAAAAACAAGACAAGACAAAAACAAGACATGACAAAAACAAGACAAGACAAAAACAAAACAAGACAAGACAAAAACAAGACAAGACAAGAACAAGACAAGACAAGACAAGGCAAAAACAAGACAAGACAAGACCAAAACAAGAAAAGACCAAAACAAGACAAGACAAGGCAAAAACAAGACAAGACAAGGCAAAAACAAGACAAGGCAAAAACAAGACAAGGCAAAAACAAGACAAGACAAAAACAAGACAAAACAAGACAAAAACAAGACAAGACAAAAACAAGACAAGACAAAAACAAGACAAGACAAAAACAAGACAAGACAAAAACAAGTTATGACAAAAACAAGACAAGACAAAAACAAAACAAGACAAGACAAGACCAAAACAAGACAAGACCAAAACAAGACAAGACAAGACAAGACCAAAACAAGACAAGACCAAAACAAGACAAGACAAGGCAAAAACAAGACAAGACAAGGCAAAAACAAGACAAGACAAAAACAAGACAAAACAAGACAAAAACAAGACAAGACAAAACAAGACAAAAACAAGACAAAAACAAGACAAAAACAAGACAAGACAAGACAAAAACAAGACAAGACAAGACATACAAGACAAGACAAGACAAAAACAAGACATAGACAAGACAAGACAAAAACAAGACAAAAACAAGACAAGACAAAAACAAGACATAAACAAGACAAGACAAAAACAAGACATAAACAAGACAAGACAAAAACAAGACAAGACAAAAACAAGACAAGACAAGACAAGACAAAAACAAGACATGACAAAAACAAGACAAGACAAAAACAAGACAAAAACAAGACAAGACAAAAACAAGACAAGACAAGACAAGACAAAAACAAGACATGACAAAAACAAGACAAGACAAAAACAAGACATGACAAAAACAAGACAAGACAAAAACAAAACAAGACAAGACAAAAACAAGACAAGACAAGACAAAAACAAGACAAGACAAGACAAGGCAAAAACAAGACAAGACAAGACCAAAACAAGAAAAGACCAAAACAAGACAAGACAAGGCAAAAACAAGACAAGACAAGGCAAAAACAAGACAAGGCAAAAACAAGACAAGGCAAAAACAAGACAAGACAAAAACAAGACAAAACAAGACAAAAACAAGACAAGACAAAAACAAGACAAGACAAAAACAAGACAAGACAAAAACAAGACAAGACAAAAACAAGACATGACAAAAACAAGACAAGACAAAAACAAAACAAGACAAGACAAGACCAAAACAAGACAAGACCAAAACAAGACAAGACAAGACAAGACCAAAACAAGACAAGACCAAAACAAGACAAGACAAGGCAAAAACAAGACAAGACAAGGCAAAAACAAGACAAGACAAAAACAAGACAAAACAAGACAAAAACAAGACAAGACAAAACAAGACAAAAACAAGACAAAAACAAGACAAAAACAAGACAAGACAAGACAAAAACAAGACAAGACAAGACATACAAGACAAGACAAGACAAAAACAAGACATAGACAAGACAAGACAAAAACAAGACAAAAACAAGACAAGACAAAAACAAGACATAAACAAGACAAGACAAAAACAAGACATAAACAAGACAAGACAAAAACAAGACAAGACAAAAACAAGACAAGACAAAAACAAGACAAGACATAAACAAGACAAGACGAGACAAAAACAAGACAAAAACAAGACAAGACATGACAAGATAAGACAAGACAAGACAAAAACAAGACAAGACAAAAACAAGACAAGACAAAAACAAAACAAGACATGACAAGATAAGACAAGACAAGACAAAAACAAGACAAGACAAGACAAAAACAAGACAAGACAAGACAAAAACAAGACAAGACATAAACAAGACAAGACAAGACGAGACAAAAACAAGACAAGACGAGACAAAAACAAGACAAGACGAGACAAAAACAAGACAAGACAAGACAAAAACAAGACAAGACAAAAACAAGACAAGACAAAGACAAGACAAGACAAGACAAGACAAAAACAAGACAAGACAAAAACAAGACAAGACAAAAACAAGACAAGACAAAAACAATACAAGACAAGACAAAAATAAGACAAGACAAGACAAAAACAAGACAAGACAAAAACAAGACAAGACAAGACAAAAACAAGACAAGACAAGACAAGGCAAAAACAAGACAAGACAAAAACAAGACAAGACAAAAACAAGACAAGACAAAAACAAGACAAGACAAGACAAAAACAAGACAAGACAAGACAAAAACAAGACAAGACAAGACAAGGCAAAAACAAAACAAGACAAGAAAAGACAAAAACAAGACAAAACAAAAACAAGACAAGACAAACAAGACAAGACAAGACAAGACAAAAACAAGACATAGACAAGACAAGACAAAAACAAGACAAGACAAGACAAAAACAAGACAAGACAAGACAAGACAAAAACAAGACATAAACAAGACAAGACAAAAACAAGACAAGACAAAAACAAGACAAGACAAGACAAAAACAAGACAAAAACAAGACAAGAACAAGACAAGACAAGACAAAAACAAGACAAGACAAGACAAAAACAAGACAAGACAAAAACAAGACAAGACAAGACAAAAACAAGACAAGACAAGGCAAAAACAAGACAAGACAAAAACAAGACAAGACAAAAACAAGACAAGACAAGACAAAAACAAGACAAGACAAGACAAAAACAAGACAAAAACAAGACAAGACAAGAAAAGACAAAAACAAGACAAAAACAAGACAAGAACAAGACAAGACAAGACAAAAACAAGACAAGACAAGACAAGACAAGACAAAAACAAGACAAGACAAGACAAAAACAAGACAAGACAAAAACAAGACAAGACAAGACAAAAACAAGACAAGACAAGACAAGGCAAAAACAAGACAAGACAAAAACAAGACAAGACAAAAACAAGACAAGACAAGACAAAAACAAGACAAGACAAGACAAAAACAAGACAAAAACAAGACAAGACAAGAAAAGACACAAACAAGACAAAAACAAGACAAAACAAAAACAAGACAAGACAAACAAGACAAGACAAGACAAGACAAAAACAAGACATAGACAAGACAAGACAAAAACAAGACAAGACAAGACAAGACAAAAACAAGACATAAACAAGACATAAACAAGACAAGACAAAAACAAGACAAGACAAAAACAAGACAAGACAAAAACAAGACAAGACAAGACAAAAACAAGACAAAAACAAGACAAGAACAAGACAAGACAAGACAAAAACAAGACAAGACAAGACAAAAACAAGACAAGACAAAAACAAGACAAGACAAGACGAGGCAAAAACAAGACAAGACAAAAACAAGACAAGACAAAAACAAGACAAGACAAAAACAAGACAAGACAAGACAAAAACAAGACAAGACAAGACAAAAACAAGACAAGACAAGACAAGGCAAAAACAAGACAAGACAAGAAAAGACAAAAACAAGACAAAAACAAGACAAAACAAAAACAAGACAAGACAAACAAGACAAGACAAGACAAGACAAAAACAAGACATAGACAAGACAAGACAAAAACAAGACAAGACAAGACAAGACAAAAACAAGACATAAACAAGACAAGACAAAAACAAGACAAGACAAAAACAAGACAAGACAAAAACAAGACAAGACAAAAACAAGACAAAAACAAGACAAAAACAAGACAAGACAAGACAAGAACAAGACAAGACAAGACAAAAACAAGACAAAGACAAGACAAGACAAAGACAAGACAAGACAAAAACAAGACAAAGACAAGACAAGACAAAAACAAGACAAGACAAAAACAAGACAAGACAAGACAAGGCAAAAACAAGACAAGAGAAGACAAGACAAAAACAAGACAAGACAAGACAAAAACAAGACAAGACAAAAACAAGACAAGACAAGACAAAAACAAGACAAGACAAGACAAAAACAAGACAAGACAAGACAAAAACAAGACAAGACAAGACAAAAACAAGACAAGACAAGACAAAAACAAGACAAGACAAGACAAAAACAAGACAAGACAAGACAAAAACAAGACAAGACAAAAACAAGACAAGACAAGACAAGGCAAAAACAAGACAAGACAAGACAAAAACAAGACAAGACAAGACAAAAACAAGACAAAAACAAGACAAAAACAAGACAAGACAAGACAAGGCAAAAACAAGACAAGACAAAAACAAGACAAGACAAGACAAAAACAAGACAAAAACAAGACAAGACAAGACAAGGCAAAAACAAGACAAGAGAAGACAAGACAAAAACAAGACAAGACAAGACAAAAACAAGACAAGACAAAAACAAGACAAAAACAAGACAAGACAAAAACAAGACAAGACAAAAACAAGACAAGACAAGACAAAAACAAGACAAGACAAGACAAGGCAAAAACAAGACAAGAGAAGACAAGACAAAAACAAGACAAGACAAGACAAAAACAAGA
This sequence comes from Oncorhynchus mykiss, assembly GCF_057628025.1. NCBI lineage: Eukaryota > Metazoa > Chordata > Actinopteri > Salmoniformes > Salmonidae > Oncorhynchus > Oncorhynchus mykiss. Next base: position 39,994,956 of record NC_143036.1, read on the forward strand.
CAAAAACAAGACAAAAACAAGACAAGACAAAAACAAGACAAAAACAAAAACAAGACAAGACAAAAACAAGACAAGACAAAAACAAGACATGACAAAAACAAGACAAGACAAAAACAAGACAAGACAAAAACAAGACAAGACAAGACAAAAACAAGACAAGACAAAAACAAGACAAGACGAGACAAAAACGAGACAGGACAAGACAAGACAAAAACAAGACAAAAACAAGACAAGACAAAACAAGACAAAAACAAGACAAGACAAAAACAAGACAAGGCAAGACAAGACAAAAACAAGACAAAAAAAAGACAAAAACATGACAAGACAAAAACAAGACAAGACAAAAACAAGACATGACAAAAACACGACAAGACAAAGACAAGACAAGACAAAAACAAGACAAGACACGACAAAAACAAGACAGGAAAAGACAAGACAAAACAAGACAAGACAAAAACAAGACAAGACAAGACAAAAACAAGACAAGACAAAAACAAGACAAGACAAGACAAGACAAAAACAAGACATGACAAAAACAAGACATGACAAAAACAAGACAAGACAAAAACAAGACATGACAAAAACAAGACAAGACAAAAACAAGACAAGACAAAAACAAAACAAGACAAGACAAGACCAAAACAAGACAAGACAAGGCAAAAACAAGACAAGACCAAAACAAGAAAAGACCAAAACAAGACAAGGCAAAAACAAGACAAGACAAGGCAAAAACAAGACAAGGCAAAAACAAGACAAGGCAAAAACAAGACAAAAACAAGACAAGACAAAAACAAGACAAGACAAAAACAAGACAAAAACAAGACAAGACAAAAACAAGACATGACAAAAACAAGACAAGACAAAAACAAAACAAGACAAGACAAGACCAAAACAAGACAAGACAAGGCAAAAACAAGACAAGACAAAAACAAGACAAAAACAAGACAAGACAAGAAAAGACAAAAACAAGACAAGACAAAAACAAGACAAAGACAAGACAAGACAAAAACAAGACAAGACAAAAACAAGACAAGACAAGACAAGGCAAAAACAAGACAAGAGAAGACAAGACAAAAACAAGACAAGACAAGACAAAAACAAGACAAGACAAAAACAAGACAAGACAAGACAAAAACAAGACAAGACAAGACAAAAACAAGACAAGACAAGACAAAAACAAGACAAGACAAGACAAAAACAAGACAAGACAAGACAAAAACAAGACAAGACAAAAACAAGACAAGACAAGACAAGGCAAAAACAAGACAAGACAAGACAAAAACAAGACAAGACAAGACAAAAACAAGACAAAAACAAGACAAAAACAAGACAAGACAAGACAAGGCAAAAACAAGACAGGACAAAAACAAGACAAGACAAGACAAAAACAAGACAAGACAAGACAAGGCAAAAACAAGACAAGAGAAGACAAGACAAAAACAAGACAAGACAAGACAAAAACAAGACAAGACAAAAACAAGACAAAAACAAGACAAGACAAGACAAAAACAAGACAAGACAAAAACAAGACAAGACAAGACAAAAACAAGACAAGACAAGACAAGGCAAAAACAAGACAAGAGAAGACAAGACAAAAACAAGACAAGACAAGACAAAAACAAGACAAAAACAAGACAAAAACAAGACAAGACAAAAACAAGACAAAAACAAAAACAAGACAAGACAAAAACAAGACAAGACAAAAACAAGACATGACAAAAACAAGACAAGACAAAAACAAGACAAGACAAAAACAAGACAAGACAAGACAAAAACAAGACAAGACAAAAACAAGACAAGATGAGACAAAAACAAGACAAGACAAGACAAGACAAAAACAAGACAAAAACAAGACAAGACAAAACAAGACAAAAAAAAGACAAGACAAAAACAAGACAAGGCAAGACAAGACAAAAACAAGACAAAAAAAAGACAAAAACATGACAAGACAAAAACAAGACAAGACAAAAACAAGACATGACAAAAACACGACAAGACAAAGACAAGACAAGACAAAAACAAGACAAGACACGACAAAAACAAGACAGGAAAAGACAAGACAAGACAAGACAAAACAAAAACAAGACAAGACAAGACAAGACAAAACAAGACAAGACAAGACAAAAACAAGACAAGACAAGACAAAAACAAGACAAGACAAAAACAAGACAAGACAAGACAAGACAAAAACAAGACATGACAAAAACAAGACATGACAAAAACAAGACAAGACAAAAACAAGACATGACAAAAACAAGACAAGACAAAAACAAGACAAGACAAAAACAAAACAAGACAAGACAAGACCAAAACAAGACAAGACAAGACCAAAACAAGACAAGACAAGGCAAAAACAAGACAAGACCAAAACAAGAAAAGACCAAAACAAGACAAGGCAAAAACAAGACAAGACAAGGCAAAAACAAGACAAGGCAAAAACAAGACAAGGCAAAAACAAGACAAAAACAAGACAAGACAAAAACAAGACAAGACAAAAACAAGACAAAAACAAGACAAGACAAAAACAAGACATGACAAAAACAAGACAAGACAAAAACAAAACAAGACAAGACAAGACCAAAACAAGACAAGGCAAAAACAAGACAAGACAAAAACAAGACAAAACAAGACAAAAACAAGACAAGACAAAACAAGACAAAAACAAGACAAAAACAAGACAAGACAAGACAAGACAAAAACAAGACAAGACAAGACAAAAACAAGACAAGACAAAACAAGACAAAAACAAGACAAAAACAAGACAAGACAAGACAAAAACAAGACAAGACAAGACAAAACAAGACAAGACAAGACAAAAACAAGACCAAAACAAGACAAGACAAGACATACAAGACAAGACAAGACAAAAACAAGACATAGACAAGACAAGACAAAAACAAGACATAGACAAGACAAGACAAAAACAAGACAAAAACAAGAAAAGACAAAAACAAGACATAAACAAGACAAGACAAAAACAAGACAAGACAAAAACAAGACAAGACAAAAACAAGACAAGACAAAAACAAGACAAGACAAAAACAAGACAAGACAAAAACAAGACAAGACAAAACAAGACAAAAACAAGACAAGACAAGACAAGACAAAAACAAGACAAGACAAACAAGACAAGACAAGACAAGACAAAAACAAGACATAGACAAGACAAGACAAAAACAAGACAAGACAAGACAAGACAAAAACAAGACATAAACAAGACAAGACAAAAACAAGACAAGACAAAAACAAGACAAGACAAAAACAAGACAAGACAAAAACAAGACAAGACAAGACAAAAACAAGACAAAAACAAGACAAGACAAGACAAAAACAAGACAAGACAAGACAAAAACAAGACAAGACAAGACAAGACAAGACAAGACAAAAACAAGACAAGACAAGACAAAAACAAGACAAGACAAGACAAAAACAAGACAAAAACAAGACAAGACAAAAACAAGACAAGACAAGACAAGGCAAAAACAAGACAAGACAAAAACAAGACAAGACAAGACAAGGCAAAAACAAGACAAGACAAGACAAGACAAAAACAAGACAAGACAAGACAAAAACAAGACAAGACAAAAACAAGACAAGACAAGACAAGACAAAAACAAGACAAGACAAGACAAGACAAAAACAAGACAAGACAAGACAAGACAAAAACAAGACAAGACAAAAACAAGACAAGACAAAAACAAGACAAAAACAAGACAAGACAAAAACAAGACAAAAACAAGACAAGACAAGACAAAAACAAGACAAGACAAAAACAAGACAAGACAAGACAAAAACAAGACAAGACAAGACAAAAACAAGACAAAAACAAGACAAGACAAGACAAGACAAAAACAAGACATAAACAAGACAAGACAAAAACAAGACAAGACAAAAACAAGACAAGACAAAAACAAGACAAGACAAGACAAAAACAAGACAAGACAAGACAAAAACAAGACAAGACAAGACAAAAACAAGACAAAAACAAGACAAGAACAAGACAAGAACAAGACAAGACAAGACAAAAACAAGACAAGACAAGACAAAAACAAGACAAGACAAGACAAGACAAGACAAGACAAGACAAAAACAAGACAAGACAAAAACAAGACAAGACAAAAACAAGACAAGACAAGACAAAAACAAGACAAGACAAGACAAAAACAAGACAAAAACAAGACAAGACAAGACAAAAACAAGACAAGACAAGACAAGGCAAAAACAAGACAAGAGAAGACAAAAACAAGACAAGACAAGACAAGGCAAAAACAAGACAAGACAAGACAAGACAAAAACAAGACAAGACAAGACAAAAACAAGACAAGACAAAAACAAGACAAGACAAGACAAGACAAAAACAAGACAAGACAAGACAAGACAAAAACAAGACAAGACAAGACAAGACAAAAACAAGACAAGACAAAAACAAGACAAGACAAAAACAAGACAAGACAAAAACAAGACAAGACAAGACAAAAACAAGACAAGACAAGACAAAAACAAGACAAGACAAGACAAGGCAAAAACAAGACAAGACAAAACAAGACAAAAACAAGACAAAAACAAGACAAGACAAGACAAAAACAAGACAAGACAAAAACAAGACAAAAACAAGACAAGACAAGACAAAAACAAGACAAGACAAAAACAAGACAAGACAAGACAAAAACAAGACAAGACAAGACAAAAACAAGACAAAAACAAGACAAGACAAGACAAGACAAAAACAAGACATAAACAAGACAAGACAAAAACAAGACAAGACAAAAACAAGACAAGACAAAAACAAGACAAGACAAGACAAAAACAAGACAAGACAAGACAAAAACAAGACAAGACAAGACAAAAACAAGACAAAAACAAGACAAGAACAAGACAAGAACAAGACAAGAACAAGACAAGACAAGACAAAAACAAGACAAGACAAGACAAAAACAAGACAAGACAAGACAAGACAAGACAAGACAAGACAAAAACAAGACAAGACAAAAACAAGACAAGACAAAAACAAGACAAGACAAGACAAAAACAAGACAAGACAAGACAAAAACAAGACAAAAACAAGACAAGACAAGACAAAAACAAGACAAGACAAGACAAGGCAAAAACAAGACAAGAGAAGACAAAAACAAGACAAGACAAGACAAGGCAAAAACAAGACAAGACAAGACAAGACAAAAACAAGACAAGACAAGACAAAAACAAGACAAGACAAAAACAAGACAAGACAAGACAAGACAAAAACAAGACAAGACAAGACAAGACAAAAACAAGACAAGACAAGACAAGACAAAAACAAGACAAGACAAAAACAAGACAAGACAAAAACAAGACAAGACAAAAACAAGACAAGACAAGACAAAAACAAGACAAGACAAGACAAAAACAAGACAAGACAAGACAAGGCAAAAACAAGACAAGACAAAACAAGACAAAAACAAGACAAAAACAAGACAAGACAAGACAAAAACAAGACAAGACAAAAACAAGACAAGACAAGACAAGACAAAAACAAGACAAGACAAGACAAGACAAAAACAAGACAAGACAAAAACAAGACAAGACAAGACAAGGCAAAAACAAGACAAGAGAAGACAAGACAAAAACAAGACAAGACAAGACAAAAACAAGACAAGACAAAAACAAGACAAGACAAGACAAAAACAAGACAAGACAAGACAAAAACAAGACAAGACAAGACAAAAACAAGACAAGACAAGACAAAAACAAGACAAAAACAAGACAAAAACAAGACAAGACAAGACAAGGCAAAAACAAGACAAGACAAAAACAAGACAAGACAAGACAAGACAAGAACAAGACAAGACAAGACAAAAACAAGACAAAGACAAGACAAGACAAAGACAAGACAAGACAAAAACTAGACAAAGACAAGACAAGACAAAAACAAGACAAGACAAAAACAAGACAAGACAAGACAAAAACAAGACAAGACAAAAACAAGACAAGAGAAGACAAGACAAAAACAAGACAAGACAAGACAAAAACAAGACAAGACAAAAACAAGACAAGACAAGACAAGGCAAAAACAAGACAAGAGAAGACAAAAACAAGACAAGACAAAAACAAGACAAGACAAGACAAAAACAAGACAAGACAAGACAAAAACAAGACAAGACAAGACAAAAACAAGACAAGACAAGACAAAAACAAGACAAGACAAGACAAAAACAAGACAAGACAAGACAAAAACAAGACAAGACAAAAACAAGACAAGACAAGACAAGGCAAAAACAAGACAAGACAAGACAAAAACAAGACAAGACAAGACAAAAACAAGACAAAAACAAGACAAAAACAAGACAAGACAAGACAAGGCAAAAACAAGACAAGAGAAGACAAGACAAAAACAAGACAAGACAAGACAAAAACAAGACAAGACAAAAACAAGACAAAAACAAGACAAGACAAAAACAAGACAAGACAAAAACAAGACAAGACAAGACAAGGCAAAAACAAGACAAGAGAAGACAAGACAAAAACAAGACAAGACAAGACAAAAACAAGACAAAAACAAGACAAAAACAAGACAAAAACAAGACAAAAACAAAAACAAGACAAGACAAAAACAAGACAAGACAAAAACAAGACATGACAAAAACAAGACAAGACAAAAACAAGACAAGACAAAAACAAGACAAGACAAGACAAAAACAAGACAAGACAAAAACAAGACAAGACGAGACAAAAACGAGACAGGACAAGACAAGACAAAAACAAGACAAAAACAAGACAAGACAAAACAAGACAAAAACAAGACAAGACAAAAACAAGACAAGGCAAGACAAGACAAAAACAAGACAAAAAAAAGACAAAAACATGACAAGACAAAAACAAGACAAGACAAAAACAAGACATGACAAAAACACGACAAGACAAAGACAAGACAAGACAAAAACAAGACAAGACACGACAAAAACAAGACAGGAAAAGACAAGACAAGACAAGACAAAACAAAAACAAGACAAGACAAGACAAGACAAGACAAAACAAGACAAGACAAAAACAAGACAAGACAAGACAAAAACAAGACAAGACAAAAACAAGACAAGACAAGACAAGACAAAAACAAGACATGACAAAAACAAGACATGACAAAAACAAGACAAGACAAAAACAAGACATGACAAAAACAAGACAAGACAAAAACAAGACAAGACAAAAACAAAACAAGACAAGACAAGACCAAAACAAGACAAGACAAGGCAAAAACAAGACAAGACCAAAACAAGAAAAGACCAAAACAAGACAAGGCAAAAACAAGACAAGACAAGGCAAAAACAAGACAAGGCAAAAACAAGACAAGGCAAAAACAAGACAAAAACAAGACAAGACAAAAACAAGACAAGACAAAAACAAGACAAAAACAAGACAAGACAAAAACAAGACATGACAAAAACAAGACAAGACAAAAACAAAACAAGACAAGACAAGACCAAAACAAGACAAGACAAGGCAAAAACAAGACAAGACAAAAACAAGACAAAAACAAGACAAGACAAGACATGACAAAAACAAGACAAGACAAAAACAAGACAAAGACAAGACAAGACAAAAACAAGACAAGACAAAAACAAGACAAGACAAGACAAGGCAAAAACAAGACAAGAGAAGACAAGACAAAAACAAGACAAGACAAGACAAAAACAAGACAAGACAAAAACAAGACAAGACAAGACAAAAACAAGACAAGACAAGACAAAAACAAGACAAGACAAGACAAAAACAAGACAAGACAAGACAAAAACAAGACAAGACAAGACAAAAACAAGACAAGACAAGACCAAGACAAGACAAAAACAAGACAAGACAAGACAAGGCAAAAACAAGACAAGACAAGACAAAAACAAGACAAGACAAGACAAAAACAAGACAAAAACAAGACAAAAACAAGACAAGACAAGACAAGGCAAAAACAAGACAGGACAAAAACAAGACAAGACAAGACAAAAACAAGACAAAAACAAGACAAGACAAGACAAGGCAAAAACAAGACAAGAGAAGACAAGACAAAAACAAGACAAGACAAGACAAAAACAAGACAAGACAAAAACAAGACAAAAACAAGACAAGACAAGACAAAAACAAGACAAGACAAAAACAAGACAAGACAAGACAAAAACAAGACAAGACAAGACAAGGCAAAAACAAGACAAGAGAAGACAAGACAAAAACAAGACAAGACAAGACAAAAACAAGACAAAAACAAGACAAAAACAAGACAAGACAAAAACAAGACAAAAACAAAAACAAGACAAGACAAAAACAAGACAAGACAAAAACAAGACATGACAAAAACAAGACAAGACAAAAACAAGACAAGACAAAAACAAGACAAGACAAGACAAAAACAAGACAAGACAAAAACAAGACAAGATGAGACAAAAACAAGACAAGACAAGACAAGACAAAAACAAGACAAAAACAAGACAAGACAAAACAAGACAAAAAAAAGACAAGACAAAAACAAGACAAGGCAAGACAAGACAAAAACAAGACAAAAAAAAGACAAAAACATGACAAGACAAAAACAAGACAAGACAAAAACAAGACATGACAAAAACACGACAAGACAAAGACAAGACAAGACAAAAACAAGACAAGACACGACAAAAACAAGACAGGAAAAGACAAGACAAGACAAGACAAAACAAAAACAAGACAAGACAAGACAAGACAAAACAAGACAAGACAAGACAAAAACAAGACAAGACAAGACAAAAACAAGACAAGACAAAAACAAGACAAGACAAGACAAGACAAAAACAAGACATGACAAAAACAAGACATGACAAAAACAAGACAAGACAAAAACAAGACATGACAAAAACAAGACAAGACAAAAACAAGACAAGACAAAAACAAAACAAGACAAGACAAGACCAAAACAAGACAAGACAAGACCAAAACAAGACAAGACAAGGCAAAAACAAGACAAGACCAAAACAAGAAAAGACCAAAACAAGACAAGGCAAAAACAAGACAAGACAAGGCAAAAACAAGACAAGGCAAAAACAAGACAAGGCAAAAACAAGACAAAAACAAGACAAGACAAAAACAAGACAAGACAAAAACAAGACAAAAACAAGACAAGACAAAAACAAGACATGACAAAAACAAGACAAGACAAAAACAAAACAAGACAAGACAAGACCAAAACAAGACAAGGCAAAAACAAGACAAGACAAAAACAAGACAAAACAAGACAAAAACAAGACAAGACAAAACAAGACAAAAACAAGACAAAAACAAGACAAGACAAGACAAGACAAAAACAAGACAAGACAAGACAAAAACAAGACAAGACAAAACAAGACAAAAACAAGACAAAAACAAGACAAGACAAGACAAAAACAAGACAAGACAAGACAAAACAAGACAAGACAAGACAAAAACAAGACCAAAACAAGACAAGACAAGACATACAAGACAAGACAAGACAAAAACAAGACATAGACAAGACAAGACAAAAACAAGACATAGACAAGACAAGACAAAAACAAGACAAAAACAAGAAAAGACAAAAACAAGACATAAACAAGACAAGACAAAAACAAGACAAGACAAAAACAAGACAAGACAAAAACAAGACAAGACAAAAACAAGACAAGACAAAAACAAGACAAGACAAAAACAAGACAAGACAAAACAAGACAAAAACAAGACAAGACAAACAAGACAAGACAAGACGAGACAAAAACAAGACAAGACGAGACAAAAACAAGACAAGACGAGACAAAAACAAGACAAGACAAGACAAAAACAAGACAAGACAAAAACAAGACAAAAACAAGACAAGACAAGACAAGACAAAAACAAGACAAGACAAACAAGACAAGACAAGACAAGACAAAAACAAGACATAGACAAGACAAGACAAAAACAAGACAAGACAAGACAAGACAAAAACAAGACATAAACAAGACAAGACAAAAACAAGACAAGACAAAAACAAGACAAGACAAAAACAAGACAAGACAAAAACAAGACAAGACAAGACAAAAACAAGACAAAAACAAGACAAGACAAGACAAAAACAAGACAAGACAAGACAAAAACAAGACAAGACAAGACAAGACAAGACAAGACAAAAACAAGACAAGACAAGACAAAAACAAGACAAGACAAGACAAAAACAAGACAAAAACAAGACAAGACAAAAACAAGACAAGACAAGACAAGGCAAAAACAAGACAAGACAAAAACAAGACAAGACAAGACAAGGCAAAAACAAGACAAGACAAGACAAGACAAAAACAAGACAAGACAAGACAAAAACAAGACAAGACAAAAACAAGACAAGACAAGACAAGACAAAAACAAGACAAGACAAGACAAGACAAAAACAAGACAAGACAAGACAAGACAAAAACAAGACAAGACAAAAACAAGACAAGACAAAAACAAGACAAAAACAAGACAAGACAAAAACAAGACAAAAACAAGACAAGACAAGACAAAAACAAGACAAGACAAAAACAAGACAAGACAAGACAAAAAAAAGACAAGACAAGACAAAAACAAGACAAAAACAAGACAAGACAAGACAAGACAAAAACAAGACATAAACAAGACAAGACAAAAACAAGACAAGACAAAAACAAGACAAGACAAAAACAAGACAAGACAAGACAAAAACAAGACAAGACAAGACAAAAACAAGACAAGACAAGACAAAAACAAGACAAAAACAAGACAAGAACAAGACAAGAACAAGACAAGACAAGACAAAAACAAGACAAGACAAGACAAAAACAAGACAAGACAAGACAAGACAAGACAAGACAAGACAAGACAAAAACAAGACAAGACAAAAACAAGACAAGACAAGACAAAAACAAGACAAGACAAGACAAAAACAAGACAAAAACAAGACAAGACAAGACAAAAACAAGACAAGACAAGACAAGGCAAAAACAAGACAAGAGAAGACAAAAACAAGACAAGACAAGACAAGGCAAAAACAAGACAAGACAAGACAAGACAAAAACAAGACAAGACAAGACAAAAACAAGACAAGACAAAAACAAGACAAGACAAGACAAGACAAAAACAAGACAAGACAAGACAAGACAAAAACAAGACAAAAACAAGACAAGACAAGACAAAAACAAGACAAGACAAAAACAAGACAAGACAAGACAAAAACAAGACAAGACAAGACAAGGCAAAAACAAGACAAGAGAAGACAAGACAAAAACAAGACAAGACAAGACAAAAACAAGACAAAAACAAGACAAAAACAAGACAAGACAAAAACAAGACAAAAACAAAAACAAGACAAGACAAAAACAAGACAAGACAAAAACAAGACATGACAAAAACAAGACAAGACAAAAACAAGACAAGACAAAAACAAGACAAGACAAGACAAAAACAAGACAAGACAAAAACAAGACAAGATGAGACAAAAACAAGACAAGACAAGACAAGACAAAAACAAGACAAAAACAAGACAAGACAAAACAAGACAAAAAAAAGACAAGACAAAAACAAGACAAGGCAAGACAAGACAAAAACAAGACAAAAAAAAGACAAAAACATGACAAGACAAAAACAAGACAAGACAAAAACAAGACATGACAAAAACACGACAAGACAAAGACAAGACAAGACAAAAACAAGACAAGACACGACAAAAACAAGACAGGAAAAGACAAGACAAGACAAGACAAAACAAAAACAAGACAAGACAAGACAAGACAAAACAAGACAAGACAAGACAAAAACAAGACAAGACAAGACAAAAACAAGACAAGACAAAAACAAGACAAGACAAGACAAGACAAAAACAAGACATGACAAAAACAAGACATGACAAAAACAAGACAAGACAAAAACAAGACATGACAAAAACAAGACAAGACAAAAACAAGACAAGACAAAAACAAAACAAGACAAGACAAGACCAAAACAAGACAAGACAAGACCAAAACAAGACAAGACAAGGCAAAAACAAGACAAGACCAAAACAAGAAAAGACCAAAACAAGACAAGGCAAAAACAAGACAAGACAAGGCAAAAACAAGACAAGGCAAAAACAAGACAAGGCAAAAACAAGACAAAAACAAGACAAGACAAAAACAAGACAAGACAAAAACAAGACAAAAACAAGACAAGACAAAAACAAGACATGACAAAAACAAGACAAGACAAAAACAAAACAAGACAAGACAAGACCAAAACAAGACAAGGCAAAAACAAGACAAGACAAAAACAAGACAAAACAAGACAAAAACAAGACAAGACAAAACAAGACAAAAACAAGACAAAAACAAGACAAGACAAGACAAGACAAAAACAAGACAAGACAAGACAAAAACAAGACAAGACAAAACAAGACAAAAACAAGACAAAAACAAGACAAGACAAGACAAAAACAAGACAAGACAAGACAAAACAAGACAAGACAAGACAAAAACAAGACCAAAACAAGACAAGACAAGACATACAAGACAAGACAAGACAAAAACAAGACATAGACAAGACAAGACAAAAACAAGACATAGACAAGACAAGACAAAAACAAGACAAAAACAAGAAAAGACAAAAACAAGACATAAACAAGACAAGACAAAAACAAGACAAGACAAAAACAAGACAAGACAAAAACAAGACAAGACAAAAACAAGACAAGACAAAACAAGACAAAAACAAGACAAGACAAACAAGACAAGACAAGACGAGACAAAAACAAGACAAGACGAGACAAAAACAAGACAAGACGAGACAAAAACAAGACAAGACAAGACAAAAACAAGACAAGACAAAAACAAGACAAAAACAAGACAAGACAAGACAAAAACAAGACAAGACAAACAAGACAAGACAAGACAAGACAAAAACAAGACATAGACAAGACAAGACAAAAACAAGACAAGACAAGACAAGACAAAAACAAGACATAAACAAGACAAGACAAAAACAAGACAAGACAAAAACAAGACAAGACAAAAACAAGACAAGACAAAAACAAGACAAGACAAGACAAAAACAAGACAAAAACAAGACAAGACAAGACAAAAACAAGACAAGACAAGACAAAAACAAGACAAGACAAGACAAGACAAGACAAGACAAAAACAAGACAAGACAAGACAAAAACAAGACAAGACAAGACAAAAACAAGACAAAAACAAGACAAGACAAAAACAAGACAAGACAAGACAAGGCAAAAACAAGACAAGACAAAAACAAGACAAGACAAGACAAGGCAAAAACAAGACAAGACAAGACAAGACAAAAACAAGACAAGACAAGACAAAAACAAGACAAGACAAAAACAAGACAAGACAAGACAAGACAAAAACAAGACAAGAAAAGACAAGACAAAAACAAGACAAGACAAGACAAGACAAAAACAAGACAAGACAAAAACAAGACAAGACAAAAACAAGACAAAAACAAGACAAGACAAAAACAAGACAAAAACAAGACAAGACAAGACAAAAACAAGACAAGACAAAAACAAGACAAGACAAGACAAAAACAAGACAAGACAAGACAAAAACAAGACAAAAACAAGACAAGACAAGACAAGACAAAAACAAGACATAAACAAGACAAGACAAAAACAAGACAAGACAAAAACAAGACAAGACAAAAACAAGACAAGACAAGACAAAAACAAGACAAGACAAGACAAAAACAAGACAAGACAAGACAAGACAAGACAAGACAAGACAAGACAAGACAAAAACAAGACAAGACAAAAACAAGACAAGACAAAAACAAGACAAGACAAGACAAAAACAAGACAAGACAAGACAAAAACAAGACAAAAACAAGACAAGACAAGACAAAAACAAGACAAGACAAGACAAGGCAAAAACAAGACAAGAGAAGACAAAAACAAGACAAGACAAGACAAGGCAAAAACAAGACAAGACAAGACAAGACAAAAACAAGACAAGACAAGACAAAAACAAGACAAGACAAAAACAAGACAAGACAAGACAAGACAAAAACAAGACAAGACAAGACAAGACAAAAACAAGACAAGACAAGACAAGACAAAAACAAGACAAGACAAAAACAAGACAAGACAAAAACAAGACAAGACAAAAACAAGACAAGACAAGACAAAAACAAGACAAGACAAGACAAAAACAAGACAAGACAAGACAAGGCAAAAACAAGACAAGACAAAACAAGACAAAAACAAGACAAAAACAAGACAAGACAAGACAAAAACAAGACAAGACAAAAACAAGACAAGACAAGACAAGACAAAAACAAGACAAGACAAGACAAGACAAAAACAAGACAAGACAAAAACAAGACAAGACAAAAACCAGACAAGACAAAAACAAGACAAAAACAAGACAAGACAAGACAAGACAAAAACAAGACAAAAACAAGACAAGACAAGACAAAAACAAGACAAGACAAGACAAGGCAAAAACAAGACAAGACAAGACAAGGCAAAAACAAGACCAAGACAAAAACAAGACAAAAAAAAGACAAGACAAAAACAAGACAAAAAAAAGACAAGACAAGACAAGACAAAAACAAGACAAAACAAAAACAAGACAAGACAAACAAGACAAGACAAGACAAAAACAAGACAAGACAAGACAAGACAAAAACAAGACATAAACAAGACAAGACAAAAACAAGACAAAAACAAGACAAAAACAAGACAAGACAAGACAAAAACAAGACAAGACAAAAACAAGACAAGACAAGACAAGACAAAAACAAGACAAGACAAGACAAGACAAAAACAAGACAAGACAAAAACAAGACAAGACAAAAACAAGACAAGACAAAAACAAGACAAAAACAAGACAAGACAAGACAAAAACAAGACAAGACAAGACAAGGCAAAAACAAGACAAGACAAGACAAGACAAAACAAGACAAAAACAAGACAAGACAAAAACAAGACAAGGCAACAAAAGACAAAAACAAGACAAAAAAAAGACAAAAACATGACAAGACAAAAACAAGACAAGACAAAAACAAGACATGACAAAAACACGACAAGACAAAGACAAGACAAGACAAAAACAAGACAAGACAAGACAAAAACAAGACAAGACAAAAACAAGACAAGACAAAAACAAGACAAGACAAGACAAGACAAAACAAGACAAGACAAGACAAAAACAAGACAAGACAAGACAAAAACAAGACGAGACAAAAACAAGACAAGACAAGACAAGACAAAAACAAGACATGACAAAAACAAGACATGACAAAAACAAGACAAGACAAAAACAAGACATGACAAAAACAAGACAAGACAAAAACAAGACAAGACAAAAACAAAACAAGACAAGACAAGACCAAAACAAGACAAGACAATACCAAAACAAGACAAGACAAGGCAAAAACAAGACAAGACCAAAACAAGAAAAGACCAAAACAAGACAAGGCAAAAACAAGACAAGACAAGGCAAAAACAAGACAAGGCAAAAACAAGACAAGGCAAAAATCAAGACAAAAACAAGACAAGACAAAAACAAGACAAGACAAAAACAAGACAAAAACAAGACAAGACAAAAACAAGACATGACAAAAACAAGACAAGACAAAAACAAAACAAGACAAGACAAGACCAAAACAAGACAAGGCAAAAACAAGACAAGACAAAAACAAGACAAAACAAGACAAAAACAAGACAAGACAAAACAAGACAAAAACAAGACAAAAACAAGACAAGACAAGACAAGACAAAAACAAGACAAGACAAGACAAAAACAAGACAAGACAAAACAAGACAAAAACAAGACAAAAACAAGACAAGACAAGACAAGACAAAAACAAGACAAGACAAGACAAAAACAAGACCAAAACAAGACAAGACAAGACATACAAGACAAGACAAGACAAAAACAAGACATAGACAAGACAAGACAAAAACAAGACATAGACAAGACAAGACAAAAACAAGACAAAAACAAGAAAAGACAAAAACAAGACAAAAACAAGACAAGACAAAAACAAGACAAGACAAAAACAAGACAAGACAAAAACAAGACAAGACAAAAACAAGACAAGACAAAAACAAGACAAGACAAAACAAGACAAAAACAAGACAAGACAAACAAGACAAGACAAGACGAGACAAAAACAAGACAAGACAAGACAAAAACAAGACAAGACAAAAACAAGACAAGACAAGACAAGACAAAAACAAGACAAGACAAGACAAGACAAAAACAAGACAAGACAAGACAAGACAAAAACAAGACAAGACAAAACAAGACAAAAACAAGACAAAAACAAGACAAGACAAGACAAGACAAAAACAAGACAAGACAAGACAAAAACAAGACAAGACAAGACAAGACAAAAACAAGACAAGACAAAACAAGACAAAAACAAGACAAAAACAAGACAAGACAAGACAAGACAAAAACAAGACAAGACAAGACAAAAACAAGACAAGACAAAACAAGACAAAAACAAGACAAAAACAAGACAAGACAAGACAAGACAAAAACAAGACAAGACAAGACAAGACAAAAACAAGACAAGACAAGACAAGACAAAAACAAGACAAGACAAAACAAGACAAAAACAAGACAAAAACAAGACAAGACAAGACAAGACAAAAACAAGACAAGACAAAACAAGACAAAAACAAGACAAAAACAAGACAAGACAAGACAAGACAAAAACAAGACAAGACAAGACAAAAACAAGACAAGACAAGACAAAAACAAGACCAAAACAAGACAAGACAAGACATACAAGACAAGACAAGACAAAAACAAGACATAGACAAGACAAGACAAAAACAAGACATAGACAAGACAAGACAAAAAAAAGACAAAAACAAGAAAAGACAAAAAAAGACAAAAACAAGACAAGACAAAAACAAGACATGACAAAAACACGACAAGACAAAGACAAGACAAGACAAAAACAAGACAAGACAAGACAAAAACAAGACAGGAAAAGACAAGACAAGACAAGACAAAACAAAAACAAGACAAGACAAGACAAGACAAGACAAGACAAAACAAGACAAGACAAGACAAAAACAAGACAAGACAAGACAAAAACAAGACAAGACAAAAACAAGACAAGACAAGACAAGACAAAAACAAGACATGACAAAAACAAGACAAGACAAAAACAAAACAAAACAAGACAAGACAAGACAAGGCAAAAACAAGACAAGACAAGACCAAAACAAGAAAAGACCAAAACAAGACAAGACAAGGCAAAAACAAGACAAGACAAGGCAAAAACAAGACAAGGCAAAAACAAGACAAGACAAGACAAGACAAAAACAAGACAAGACAAAAACAAGACAAGACAAAAACAAGACAAGACAAAAACAAGACAAGACAAAAACAAGACAAGACAAAAACAAGACAAGACAAAAACAAAACAAGACAAGACAAGACCAAAACAAGACAAGACCAAAACAAGACAAGACCAAAACAAGACAAGACAAGACAAGACCAAAACAAGACCAAAACAAGACAAGACCAAAACAAGACAAGACAAGGCAAAAACAAGACAAGACAAGGCAAAAACAAGACAAGACAAAAACAAGACAAAACAAGACAAAAACAAGACAAGACAAAACAAGACAAAAACAAGACAAAAACAAGACAAAAACAAGACAAAAACAAGACAAGACAAGACATACAAGACAAGACAAAAACAAGACAAGACAAGACAAAAACAAGACAAAAACAAGACAAGACAAAAACAAGACATAAACAAGACAAGACAAAAACAAGACATAAACAAGACAAGACAAAAACAAGACATAAACAAGACAAGACAAAAACAAGACAAGACAAAAACAAGACAAGACAAAAACAAGACAAGACAAAAACAAGACAAGACGAGACAAAAACAAGACAAAAACAAGACAAGACAAAACAAGACAAAAACAAGACAAGACAAGACAAAAACAAGACAAGACAAGACAAAAACAAGACAAGACAAAAACAAGACAAGACAAGACAAAAACAAGACAAGACAAGACGAGACAAGACAAGACGAGACAAAAACAAGACAAGACGAGACAAAAACAAGACAAGACAAGAAAAAAACAAGACAAGACAAAAACAAGACAAGACAAGACAAAAACAAGACAAGACAAAAACAAGACAAGACAAAAACAAGACAAGACAAAGACAAGACAAGACAAGACAAGACAAGACAAAAACAAGACAAGACAAAAACAAGACAAGACAAAAACAAGACAAGACAAAAACAATACAAGACAAGACAAAAATAAGACAAGACAAGACAAGACAAGACAAGGCAAAAACAAGACAAGACAAAAACAAGACAAGACAAAAACAAGACAAGACAAAAACAAGACAAGACAAGACAAAAACAAGACAAGACAAGACAAAAACAAGACAAGACAAGACAAGGCAAAAACAAGACAAGGCAAAAACAAGACAAGACAAGAAAAGACAAAAACAAGACAAAAACAAGACAAAACAAAAACAAGACAAGACAAACAAGACAAGACAAGACAAGACAAACACAAGACATAGACATGACAAGACAAAAACAAGACAAGACAAGACAAAAACAAGACAAGACAAGACAAGACAAAAACAAGACATAAACAAGACAAGACAAAAACAAGACAAGACAAAAACAAGACAAGACAAAAACAAGACAAGACAAGACAAAAACAAGACAAAAACAAGACAAGAACAAGACAAGACAAAAACAAGACAAGACAAGACAAAAACAAGACAAGACAAAAACAAGACAAGACAAGACAAAAACAAGACAAGACAAGACAAGGCAAAAACAAGACAAGACAAAAACAAGACAAGACAAAAACAAGACAAGACAAAAACAAGACAAGACAAGACAAAAACAAGACAAGACAAGACAAAAACAAGACAAGACAAGACAAGGCAAAAACAAGACAAGACAAGAAAAGACAAAAACAAGACAAAAACAAGACAAGACAAGACAAAAACAAGACAAGACAAAAACAAGACAAGACAAGACAAAAACAAGACATAAACAAGACAAGACAAGACAAAAACAAGACAAGACAAAAACAAGACAAGACAAAAACAAGACAAGACAAGACAAAAACAAGACAAGACAAGACAAGGCAAAAACAAGACAAGACAAAAACAAGACAAGACAAAAACAAGACAAGACAAAAACAAGACAAGACAAGACAAAAACAAGACAAGACAAGACAAAAACAAGACAAGACAAGACAAGGCAAAAACAAGACAAGGCAAAAACAAGACAAGACAAGAAAAGACAAAAACAAGACAAAAACAAGACAAAACAAAAACAAGACAAGACAAACAAGACAAGACAAGACAAGACAAAAACAAGACATAGACAAGACAAGACAAAAACAAGACAAGACAAGACAAAAACAAGACAAGACAAGACAAGACAAAAACAAGACATAAACAAGACAAGACAAAAACAAGACAAGACAAGACAAAAACAAGACAAAAACAAGACAAGAACAAGACAAGACAAAAACAAGACAAGACAAGACAAAAACAAGACAAGACAAAAACAAGACAAGACAAGACAAAAACAAGACAAGACAAGACAAGGCAAAAACAAGACAAGACAAAAACAAGACAAGACAAAAACAAGACAAGACAAAAACAAGACAAGACAAGACAAAAACAAGACAAGACAAGACAAAAACAAGACAAGACAAGACAAGGCAAAAACAAGACAAGACAAGAAAAGACAAAAACAAGACAAAAACAAGACAAAACAAAAACAAGACAAGACAAACAAGACAAGACAAGACAAGACAAAAACAAGACATAGACAAGACAAGACAAAAACAAGACAAGACAAGACAAAAACAAGACAAGACAAGACAAGACAAGACAAGACAAAAACAAGACAAGACAAAAACAAGACAAGACAAAAACAAGACAAAAACAAGACAAGAACAAGACAAGACAAGACAAAAACAAGACAAGACAAGACAAAAACAAGACAAGACAAAAACAAGACAAGACAAGACAAAAACAAGACAAGACAAGACAAGGCAAAAACAAGACAAGACAAAAACAAGACAAGACAAAAACAAGACAAGACAAAAACAAGACAAGACAAGACAAAAACAAGACAAGACAAGACAAAAACAAGACAAGACAAGACAAGGCAAAAACAAGACAAGACAAGAAAAGACAAAAACAAGACAAAAACAAGACAAAACAAAAACAAGACAAAGACAAGACAAGACAAAAACAAGACAAAAACAAGACAAAAACAAGACAAGACAAGACAAAAACAAGACAAGACAAGAACAAGACAAGACAAAAACAAGACAAAGACAAGACAAGACAAAGACAAGACAAGACAAAAACAAGACAAGACAAGACAAAAACAAGACAAGACAAAGACAAGACAAGACAAAAACAAGACAAGACAAAAACAAGACAAAAACAAAAACAAGACAAGACAAAAACAAGACAAGACAAAAACAAGACAAGACAAAAACAAGACATGACAAAAACAAGACAAGACAAGACAAAAACAAGACAAGACAAAAACAAGACAAGACAAGACAAAAACAAGACAAGACAAAAACAAGACAAGACGAGACAAAAACAAGACAAGACAAGACAAAACAAAAACAAGACAAAAACAAGACAAGACAAAACAAGACAAAAACAAGACAAGACAAAAACAAGACAAGACAAAAACAAGACAAGGCAAGACAAGACAAAAACAAGACAAAAAAAAGACAAAAACATGACAAGACAAAAACAAGACAAGACAAAAACAAGACATGACAAAAACACGACAAGACAAAGACAAGACAAGACAAAAACAAGACAAGACACGACAAAAACAAGACAGGAAAAGACAAGACAAGACAAGACAAAACAAAAACAAGACAAGACAAGACAAAACAAAACAAAGACAAGACAAGACAAGACAAAACAAGACAAGACAAGACAAAAACAAGACAAAAACAAGACAAGACAAAAACAAGACAAGACAAAAACAAGACAAGACAAGACAAAAACAAGACAAAAACAAGACAAGACAAAAACAAGACAAGACAAAAACAAGACATGACAAAAACAAGACAAGACAAAAACAAAACAAGACAAGACAAGACCAAAACAAGAAAAGACCAAAACAAGACAAGACAAGGCAAAAACAAGACAAGACAAGGCAAAAACAAGACAAGGCAAAAACAAGACAAGACAAAAACAAGACAAAAACAAGACAAGACAAAAACAAGACAAGACAAAAACAAGACAAAAACAAGACAAGACAAAAACAAGACATGACAAAAACAAGACAAGACAAAAACAAAACAAGACAAGACAAGACCAAAACAAGACAAGACAAGGCAAAAACAAGACAAGACAAAAACAAGACAAAACAAGACAAAAACAAGACAAGACAAAACAAGACAAAAACAAGACAAAAACAAGACAAGACAAGACAAGACAAAAACAAGACAAGACAAGACAAAACAAGACAAGACAAGACAAAAACAAGACAAAAACAAGACAAGACATACAAGACAAGACAAGACAAAAACAAGACATAGACAAGACAAGACAAAAACAAGACAAAAACAAGACATAAACAAGACATAAACAAGACAAGACAAAAACAAGACAAGACAAAAACAAGACAAGACAAAAACAAGACAAGACAAAAACAAGACAAGACGAGACAAAAACAAGACAAAAACAAGACAAGACAAAACAAGACAAAAACAAGACAAGACAAACAAGACAAGACAAGACGAGACAAAAACAAGACAAGACGAGACAAAAACAAGACAAGACGAGACAAAAACAAGACAAGACAAGACAAAAACAAGACAAGACAAAAACAAGACAAGACAAAAGACAAAAACAAGACAAGACAAAAACAAAACA
This sequence comes from Oncorhynchus mykiss, assembly GCF_057628025.1. NCBI lineage: Eukaryota > Metazoa > Chordata > Actinopteri > Salmoniformes > Salmonidae > Oncorhynchus > Oncorhynchus mykiss. The sequence continues at coordinate 40,016,819 of NC_143036.1, forward strand.
AGACAAGACAAGACCAAAACAAGAAAAGACCAAAACAAGACAAGACAAGGCAAAAACAAGACAAGACAAGGCAAAAACAAGACAAGGCAAAAACAAGACAAGACAAAAACAAGACAAAAACAAGACAAGACAAAAACAAGACAAGACAAAAACAAGACAAAAACAAGACAAGACAAAAACAAGACATGACAAAAACAAGACAAGACAAAAACAAAACAAGACAAGACAAGACCAAAACAAGACAAGACAAGGCAAAAACAAGACAAGACAAAAACAAGACAAAACAAGACAAAAACAAGACAAGACAAAACAAGACAAAAACAAGACAAAAACAAGACAAGACAAGACAAAAACAAGACAAGACAAGACAAAACAAGACAAGACAAGACAAAAACAAGACAAAAACAAGACAAGACATACAAGACAAGACAAGACAAAAACAAGACATAGACAAGACAAGACAAAAACAAGACAAAAACAAGACATAAACAAGACAAGACAAAAACAAGACAAGACAAAAACAAGACAAGACAAAAACAAGACAAGACAAAAACAAGACAAGACGAGACAAAAACAAGACAAAAACAAGACAAGACAAAACAAGACAAAAACAAGACAAGACAAACAAGACAAGACAAGACGAGACAAAAACAAGACAAGACGAGACAAAAACAAGACAAGACGAGACAAAAACAAGACAAGACAAGACAAAAACAAGACAAGACAAAAACAAGACAAGACAAAAGACAAAAACAAGACAAGACAAGACAAAAACAAGACAAGACAAGACATAAACAAGACAAGACGAGACAAAAACAAGACAAGACGAGACAAAAACAAGACAAGACGAGACAAAAACAAGACAAGACGAGACAAAAACAAGACAAGACAAGACAAAAACAAGACAAGACAAAAACAAGACAAGACAAAAACAAGACAAGACAAGACAAAAACAAGACAAGACAAGACAAGACAAGACAAAAACAAGACAAGACAAAAACAAGACAAGACAAGACAAGACAAGACAAAAACAAGACAAGACAAGACAAAAACAAGACAAGACAAAAACAATACAAGACAAGACAAAAACAAGACAAGACAAGACAAAAAAAAGACAAGACAAAAACAAGACAAGACAAAAACAAGACAAGACAAAAACAAGACAAAAACAAGACAAAAACAAGACAAAAACAAGACAAAAACAAGACATGACAAAAACAAGACATGACAAAAACAAGACAAGACATGACAAAAACAAGACAAGACAAAAACAAGACAAGACAAAAACAAGACAAGACAAGACAAAAACAAGACAAAGACAAGACAAGACAAAGACAAGACAAGACAAAAACAAGACAAGACAAGACAAAAACAAGACAAGACAAAAACAAGACAAAAACAAAAACAAGACAAGACAAAAACAAGACAAGACAAAAACAAGACAAGACAAAAACAAGACATGACAAAAACAAGACAAGACAAGACAAAAACAAGACAAGACAAAAACAAGACAAGACAAGACAAAAACAAGACAAGACAAAAACAAGACAAGACGAGACAAAAACAAGACAAGACAAGACAAAACAAAAACAAGACAAAAACAAGACAAGACAAAAACAAGACAAGACAAAAACAAGACAAGACAAAAACAAGACAAGACAAGACAAGACAAAAACAAGACAAAAAAAAGACAAAAACATGACAAGACAAAAACAAGACAAGACAAAAACAAGACATGACAAAAACACGACAAGACAAAGACAAGACAAGACAAAAACAAGACAAGACACGACAAAAACAAGACAGGAAAAGACAAGACAAGACAAGACAAAACAAAAACAAGACAAGACAAGACAAAACAAAACAAAGACAAGACAAGACAAGACAAAACAAGACAAGACAAGACAAAAACAAGACAAAAACAAGACAAGACAAAGACAAGACAAAAACAAGACAAGACAAGACAAAAACAAGACAAAAACAAGACAAGACAAAAACAAGACAAGACAAAAACAAGACATGACAAAAACAAGACAAGACAAAAACAAAACAAGACAAGACAAGACCAAAACAAGAAAAGACCAAAACAAGACAAGACAAGGCAAAAACAAGACAAGACAAGGCAAAAACAAGACAAGGCAAAAACAAGACAAGACAAAAACAAGACAAAAACAAGACAAGACAAAAACAAGACAAGACAAAAACAAGACAAAAACAAGACAAGACAAAAACAAGACATGACAAAAACAAGACAAGACAAAAACAAAACAAGACAAGACAAGACCAAAACAAGACAAGACAAGGCAAAAACAAGACAAGACAAAAACAAGACAAAACAAGACAAAAACAAGACAAGACAAAACAAGACAAAAACAAGACAAAAACAAGACAAGACAAGACAAGACAAAAACAAGACAAGACAAGACAAAACAAGACAAGACAAGACAAAAACAAGACAAAAACAAGACAAGACATACAAGACAGGACAAGACAAAAACAAGACATAGACAAGACAAGACAAAAACAAGACAAAAACAAGACATAAACAAGACATAAACAAGACAAGACAAAAACAAGACAAGACAAAAACAAGACAAGGCAAAAACAAGACAAGACAAAAACAAGACAAGACGAGACAAAACAAGACAAAAACAAGACAAGACAAACAAGACAAGACAAGACGAGACAAAAACAAGACAAGACGAGACAAAAACAAGACAAGACGAGACAAAAACAAGACAAGACAAGACAAAAACAAGACAAGACAAAAACAAGACAAGACAAAAGACAAAAACAAGACAAGACAAAAACAAAACAAGACAAGACAAGACCAAAACAAGAAAAGACCAAAACAAGACAAGACAAGGCAAAAACAAGACAAGACAAGGCAAAAACAAGACAAGGCAAAAACAAGACAAGACAAAAACAAGACAAAAACAAGACAAGACAAAAACAAGACAAGACAAAAACAAGACAAAAACAAGACAAGACAAAAACAAGACATGACAAAAACAAGACAAGACAAAAACAAAACAAGACAAGACAAGACCAAAACAAGACAAGACAAGGCAAAAACAAGACAAGACAAAAACAAGACAAAACAAGACAAAAACAAGACAAGACAAAACAAGACAAAAACAAGACAAAAACAAGACAAGACAAGACTTGACAAAAACAAGACAAGACAAGACAAAACAAGACAAGACAAGACAAAAACAAGACAAAAACAAGACAAGACATACAAGACAAGACAAGACAAAAACAAGACATAGACAAGACAAGACAAAAACAAGACAAAAACAAGACATAAACAAGACATAAACAAGACAAGACAAAAACAAGACAAGACAAAAACAAGACAAGACAAAAACAAGACAAGACAAAAACAAGACAAGACGAGACAAAACAAGACAAAAACAAGACAAGACAAACAAGACAAGACAAGACGAGACAAAAACAAGACAAGACGAGACAAAAACAAGACAAGACGAGACAAAAACTAGACAACACAAGACAAAAACAAGACAAGACAAAAACAAGACAAGACAAAAGACAAAAACAAGACAAGACAAAAACAAAACAAGACAAGACAAGACCAAAACAAGAAAAGACCAAAACAAGACAAGACAAGGCAAAAACAAGACAAGACAAGGCAAAAACAAGACAAGGCAAAAACAAGACAAGACAAAAACAAGACAAAAACAAGACAAGACAAAAACAAGACAAGACAAAAACAAGACAAAAACAAGACAAGACAAAAACAAGACATGACAAAAACAAGACAAGACAAAAACAAAACAAGACAAGACAAGACCAAAACAAGACAAGACAAGGCAAAAACAAGACAAGACAAAAACAAGACAAAACAAGACAAAAACAAGACAAGACAAAACAAGACAAAAACAAGACAAAAACAAGACAAGACAAGACTTGACAAAAACAAGACAAGACAAGACAAAACAAGACAAGACAAGACAAAAACAAGACAAAAACAAGACAAGACATACAAGACAAGACAAGACAAAAACAAGACATAGACAAGACAAGACAAAAACAAGACAAAAACAAGACATAAACAAGACATAAACAAGACAAGACAAAAACAAGACAAGACAAAAACAAGACAAGACAAAAACAAGACAAGACAAAAACAAGACAAGACGAGACAAAAACAAGACAAAAACAAGACAAGACAAAACAAGACAAAAACAAGACAAGACAAACAAGACAAGACAAGACGAGACAAAAACAAGACAAGACGAGACAAAAACAAGACAAGACGAGACAAAAACAAGACAAGACAAGACAAAAACAAGACAAGACAAAAACAAGACAAGACAAAAGACAAAAACAAGACAAGACAAGACAAAAACAAGACAAGACAAGACATAAACAAGACAAGACGAGACAAAAACAAGACAAGACGAGACAAAAACAAGACAAGACGAGACAAAAACAAGACAAGACGAGACAAAAACAAGACAAGACGAGACAAAAACAAGACAAGACGAGACAAAAACAAGACAAGACGAGACAAAAACAAGACAAGACGAGACAAAAACAAGACAAGACGAGACAAAAACAAGTCAAGACGAGACAAAAACAAGACAAGACAAAAACAAGACAAGACAAAAACAAGACAAGACAAGACAAAAACAAGACAAGACAAGACAAGACAAGACAAAAAAAAGACAAAAACAAGACAAGACAAAAACAAGACAAGACAAGACAAGACAAGACAAAAACAAGACAAGACAAGACAAAAACAAGACAAGACAAAAACAATACAAGACAAGACAAAAACAAGACAAGACAAGACAAAAAAAAGACAAGACAAAAACAAGACAAAAACAAGACAAAAACAAGACAAAAACAAGACAAAAACAAGACATGACAAAAACAAGACAAGACATGACAAAAACAAGACAAGACATGACAAAAACAAGACAAGACAAAAACAAGACAAGACAAAAACAAGACAAGACAAAACAAGACAAAACAAAAACAAGACAAAACAAAAACAAGACAAGACAAGACTAGACAAAAACAAGACAAGACAAAAACAAGACAAGACAAAAACAAGACAAGACAAAAACAAGACAAGACAAAAACAAGACAAAAACAAGACAAGACAAAAACAAGACAAGACAAAAACAAGACAAGACAAAAACAAGACAAGACAAAAACAAGACAAGACAAAGCAAAAACAAGACAAGACAAAAACAAGACAAAACAAGACAAAAACAAGACAAGACAAAACAAGACAAAAACAAGACAAAAACAAGACAAGACAAGACAAGACAAAAACAAGACAAGACAAGACAAAACAAGACAAGACAAGACAAAAACAAGACAAAAACAAGACAAGACATACAAGACAAGACAAAAACAAGACATAAACAAGACATAAACAAGACAAGACAAAAACAAGACAAGACAAAAACAAGACAAGACAAAAACAAGACAAGACAAAAACAAGACAAGACGAGACAAAAACAAGACAAAAACAAGACAAGACAAAACAAGACAAAAACAAGACAAGACAAACAAGACAAGACAAGACGAGACAAAAACAAGACAAGACGAGACAAAAACAAGACAAGACGAGACAAAAACAAGACAAGACAAGACAAAAAGAAGACAAGACAAAAACAAGACAAGACAAAAGACAAAAACAAGACAAGACAAAAACAAAACAAGACAAGACAAGACCAAAACAAGAAAAGACCAAAACAAGACAAGACAAGGCAAAAACAAGACAAGACAAGGCAAAAACAAGACAAGGCAAAAACAAGACAAGACAAAAACAAGACAAAAACAAGACAAGACAAAAACAAGACAAGACAAAAACAAGACAAAAACAAGACAAGACAAAAACAAGACATGACAAAAACAAGACAAGACAAAAACAAGACAAAACAAGACAAAAACAAGACAAGACAAAACAAGACAAAAACAAGACAAAAACAAGACAAGACAAGACAAGACAAAAACAAGACAAGACAAGACAAAACAAGACAAGACAAGACAAAAACAAGACAAAAACAAGACAAGACATACAAGACAAGACAAGACAAAAACAAGACATAGACAAGACAAGACAAAAACAAGACAAAAACAAGACATAAACAAGACATAAACAAGACAAGACAAAAACAAGACAAGACAAAAACAAGACAAGACAAAAACAAGACAAGACAAAAACAAGACAAGACGAGACAAAAACAAGACAAAAACAAGACAAGACAAAACAAGACAAAAACAAGACAAGACAAACAAGACAAGACAAGACGAGACAAAAACAAGACAAGACGAGACAAAAACAAGACAAGACGAGACAAAAACAAGACAAGACAAGACAAAAACAAGACAAGACAAAAACAAGACAAGACAAAAGACAAAAACAAGACAAGACAAGACAAAAACAAGACAAGACAAGACATAAACAAGACAAGACGAGACAAAAACAAGACAAGACGAGACAAAAACAAGACAAGACGAGACAAAAACAAGACAAGACGAGACAAAAACAAGACAAGACAAGACAAAAACAAGACAAGACGAGACAAAAACAAGACAAGACGAGACAAAAACAAGACAAGACGAGACAAAAACAAGACAAGACGAGACAAAAACAAGACAAGACGAGACAAAAACAAGACAAGACAAGACAAAAACAAGACAAGACAAAAACAAGACAAGACAAAAACAAGACAAGACAAGACAAAAACAAGACAAGACAAGACAAGACAAAAACAAGACAAAAACAAGACAAGACAAAAACAAGACAAGACAAGACAAGACAAGACAAAAACAAGACAAGACAAGACAAAAACAAGACAAGACAAAAACAATACAAGACAAGACAAAAACAAGACAAGACAAGACAAAAAAAAGACAAGACAAAAACAAGACAAGACAAAAACAAGACAAGACAAAAACAAGACAAAAACAAGACAAAAACAAGACAAAAACAAGACAAAAACAAGACATGACAAAAACAAGACAAGACATGACAAAAACAAGACAAGACATGACAAAAACAAGACAAGACAAAAACAAGACAAGACAAAAACAAGACAAGACAAAACAAGACAAAACAAAAACAAGACAAAACAAAAACAAGACAAGACAAGACAAGACAAAAACAAGACAAGACAAAAACAAGACAAGACAAAAACAAGACAAGACAAAAACAAGACAAGACAAAAACAAGACAAAAACAAGACAAGACAAAAACAAGACAAGACAAAAACAAGACAAGACAAAAACAAGACAAGACAAAAACAAGACAAGACAAAAACAAGACAAGACATGACAAGATAAGACAAGACATGACAAAAACAAGACAAGACAAGACAAAAACAAGACAAGACAAGACAAAAACAAGACATGACAAAAACAAGACAAGACAAAAACAAGACAAGACAAAAACAAGACAAGACAAAAACAAGACAAGACAAAAACAAGACAAGACAAAAACAAGACAAGACAAAAACAAGACAAGACAAAAACAAGACAAAAACAAGACAAGACAAAAACAAGACAAGACAAGACAAGACAAAAACAAGACAAGACAAGACAAGACAAAAACAAGACATAAACAAGACAAGACAAAAACAAGACAAGACAAAAACAAGACAAGACAAGACAAAGACAAGACAAGACAAAAACAAGACAAGACAAAAACAAGACAAGACAAAAACAAGACAAGACAAAAACAAGACAAGACAAAAACAAAACAAGACAAGACAAGACCAAAACAAGACAAGACCAAAACAAGACAAGACCAAAACAAGACAAGACAAGACAAGACCAAAACAAGACCAAAACAAGACAAGACCAAAACAAGACAAGACAAGGCAAAAACAAGACAAGACAAGGCAAAAACAAGACAAGACAAAAACAAGACAAAACAAGACAAAAACAAGACAAGACAAAACAAGACAAAAACAAGACAAGACAAAAACAAGACAAGACAAAAACAAAACAAGACAAGACAAGACCAAAACAAGACAAGACCAAAACAAGACAAGACCAAAACAAGACAAGACAAGACCAAAACAAGACCAAAACAAGACAAGACCAAAACAAGACAAGACAAGGCAAAAACAAGACAAGACAAGACAAAAACAAGACAAGACAAAACAAGACAAAAACAAGACAAAAACAAGACAAGACAAGACAAGACAAAAACAAGACAAGACAAGACAAAAACAAGACAAGACAAGACAAGACAAAAACAAGACAAGACAAAACAAGACAAAAACAAGACAAAAACAAGACAAGACAAGACAAGACAAAAACAAGACAAGACAAGACAAAAACAAGACAAGACAAAACAAGACAAAAACAAGACAAAAACAAGACAAGACAAGACAAGACAAAAACAAGACAAGACAAGACAAGACAAAAACAAGACAAGACAAGACAAAAACAAGACAAGACAAAACAAGACAAAAACAAGACAAAAACAAGACAAGACAAGACAAGACAAAAACAAGACAAGACAAAACAAGACAAAAACAAGACAAAAACAAGACAAGACAAGACAAGACAAAAACAAGACAAGACAAGACAAAAACAAGACAAGACAAGACAAAAACAAGACCAAAACAAGACAAGACAAGACATACAAGACAAGACAAAAACAAGACATAGACAAGACAAGACAAAAACAAGACATAGACAAGACAAGACAAAAAAAAGACAAAAACAAGAAAAGACAAAAAAAGACAAAAACAAGACAAGACAAAAACAAGACATGACAAAAACACGACAAGACAAAGACAAGACAAGACAAAAACAAGACAAGACAAGACAAAAACAAGACAGGAAAAGACAAGACAAGACAAGACAAAACAAAAACAAGACAAGACAAGACAAGACAAGACAAGACAAAACAAGACAAGACAAGACAAAAACAAGACAAGACAAGACAAAAACAAGACAAGACAAAAACAAGACAAGACAAGACAAGACAAAAACAAGACATGACAAAAACAAGACAAGACAAAAACAAAACAAAACAAGACAAGACAAGACAAGGCAAAAACAAGACAAGACAAGACCAAAACAAGAAAAGACCAAAACAAGACAAGACAAGGCAAAAACAAGACAAGACAAGGCAAAAACAAGACAAGGCAAAAACAAGACAAGACAAGACAAGACAAAAACAAGACAAGACAAAAACAAGACAAGACAAAAACAAGACAAGACAAAAACAAGACAAGACAAAAACAAGACAAGACAAAAACAAGACAAGACAAAAACAAAACAAGACAAGACAAGACCAAAACAAGACAAGACCAAAACAAGACAAGACCAAAACAAGACAAGACAAGACAAGACCAAAACAAGACCAAAACAAGACAAGACCAAAACAAGACAAGACAAGGCAAAAACAAGACAAGACAAGGCAAAAACAAGACAAGACAAAAACAAGACAAAACAAGACAAAAACAAGACAAGACAAAACAAGACAAAAACAAGACAAAAACAAGACAAAAACAAGACAAAAACAAGACAAGACAAGACAAAAACAAGACAAGACAAGACATACAAGACAAGACAAAAACAAGACAAGACAAGACAAAAACAAGACAAAAACAAGACAAGACAAAAACAAGACAAGACAAAAACAAGACAAGACAAAAACAAGACAAGACAAAAACAAGACAAAAACAAGACAAGACAAAAACAAGACAAGACAAGACAAGACAAAAACAAGACAAGACAAGACAAGACAAAAACAAGACATAAACAAGACAAGACAAAAACAAGACAAGACAAAAACAAGACAAGACAAGACAAAGACAAGACAAAAACAAGACAAGACAAAAACAAGACAAGACAAAAACAAGACAAAAACAAGACAAGACAAAAACAAGACAAGACAAAAACAAGACAAGACAAAAACAAGACAAGACAAAAACAAGACAAGACAAAAACAAGACAAGACATGACAAGATAAGACAAGACATGACAAAAACAAGACAAGACAAGACAAAAACAAGACAAGACAAGACAAAAACAAGACATGACAAAAACAAGACAAGACAAAAACAAGACAAGACAAAAACAAGACAAGACAAAAACAAGACAAGACAAAAACAAGACAAGACAAAAACAAGACAAGACAAAAACAAGACAAGACAAAAACAAGACAAGACAAAAACAAGACAAAAACAAGACAAGACAAAAACAAGACAAGACAAGACAAGACAAAAACAAGACAAGACAAGACAAGACAAAAACAAGACATAAACAAGACAAGACAAAAACAAGACAAGACAAAAACAAGACAAGACAAGACAAAGACAAGACAAGACAAAAACAAGACAAGACAAAAACAAGACAAGACAAAAACAAGACAAGACAAAAACAAGACAAGACAAAAACAAGACAAGACAAAAACAAAACAAGACAAGACAAGACCAAAACAAGACAAGACCAAAACAAGACAAGACCAAAACAAGACAAGACAAGACAAGACCAAAACAAGACCAAAACAAGACAAGACCAAAACAAGACAAGACAAGGCAAAAACAAGACAAGACAAGGCAAAAACAAGACAAGACAAAAACAAGACAAAACAAGACAAAAACAAGACAAGACAAAACAAGACAAAAACAAGACAAGACAAAAACAAGACAAGACAAAAACAAAACAAGACAAGACAAGACCAAAACAAGACAAGACCAAAACAAGACAAGACCAAAACAAGACAAGACAAGACCAAAACAAGACCAAAACAAGACAAGACCAAAACAAGACAAGACAAGGCAAAAACAAGACAAGACAAGACAAAAACAAGACAAGACAAAACAAGACAAAAACAAGACAAAAACAAGACAAGACAAGACAAGACAAAAACAAGACAAGACAAGACAAAAACAAGACAAGACAAGACAAGACAAAAACAAGACAAGACAAAACAAGACAAAAACAAGACAAAAACAAGACAAGACAAGACAAGACAAAAACAAGACAAGACAAGACAAAAACAAGACAAGACAAAACAAGACAAAAACAAGACAAAAACAAGACAAGACAAGACAAGACAAAAACAAGACAAGACAAGACAAGACAAAAACAAGACAAGACAAGACAAGACAAAAACAAGACAAGACAAAACAAGACAAAAACAAGACAAAAACAAGACAAGACAAGACAAGACAAAAACAAGACAAGACAAAACAAGACAAAAACAAGACAAAAACAAGACAAGACAAGACAAGACAAAAACAAGACAAGACAAGACAAAAACAAGACAAGACAAGACAAAAACAAGACCAAAACAAGACAAGACAAGACATACAAGACAAGACAAAAACAAGACATAGACAAGACAAGACAAAAACAAGACATAGACAAGACAAGACAAAAAAAAGACAAAAACAAGAAAAGACAAAAAAAGACAAAAACAAGACAAGACAAAAACAAGACATGACAAAAACACGACAAGACAAAGACAAGACAAGACAAAAACAAGACAAGACAAGACAAAAACAAGACAGGAAAAGACAAGACAAGACAAGACAAAACAAAAACAAGACAAGACAAGACAAGACAAGACAAGACAAAACAAGACAAGACAAGACAAAAACAAGACAAGACAAGACAAAAACAAGACAAGACAAAAACAAGACAAGACAAGACAAGACAAAAACAAGACATGACAAAAACAAGACAAGACAAAAACAAAACAAAACAAGACAAGACAAGACAAGGCAAAAACAAGACAAGACAAGACCAAAACAAGAAAAGACCAAAACAAGACAAGACAAGGCAAAAACAAGACAAGACAAGGCAAAAACAAGACAAGGCAAAAACAAGACAAGACAAGACAAGACAAAAACAAGACAAGACAAAAACAAGACAAGACAAAAACAAGACAAGACAAAAACAAGACAAGACAAAAACAAGACAAGACAAAAACAAGACAAGACAAAAACAAAACAAGACAAGACAAGACCAAAACAAGACAAGACCAAAACAAGACAAGACCAAAACAAGACAAGACAAGACAAGACCAAAACAAGACCAAAACAAGACAAGACCAAAACAAGACAAGACAAGGCAAAAACAAGACAAGACAAGGCAAAAACAAGACAAGACAAAAACAAGACAAAACAAGACAAAAACAAGACAAGACAAAACAAGACAAAAACAAGACAAAAACAAGACAAAAACAAGACAAAAACAAGACAAGACAAGACAAAAACAAGACAAGACAAGACATACAAGACAAGACAAAAACAAGACAAGACAAGACAAAAACAAGACAAAAACAAGACAAGACAAAAACAAGACATAAACAAGACAAGACAAAAACAAGACATAAACAAGACAAGACAAAAACAAGACATAAACAAGACAAGACAAAAACAAGACAAGACAAAAACAAGACAAGACAAAAACAAGACAAGACAAAAACAAGACAAGACGAGACAAAAACAAGACAAAAACAAGACAAGACAAAACAAGACAAAAACAAGACAAGACAAGACAAAAACAAGACAAGACAAGACAAAAACAAGACAAGACAAAAACAAGACAAGACAAGACAAAAACAAGACAAGACAAGACGAGACAAGACAAGACGAGACAAAAACAAGACAAGACGAGACAAAAACAAGACAAGACAAGAAAAAAACAAGACAAGACAAAAACAAGACAAGACAAGACAAAAACAAGACAAGACAAAAACAAGACAAGACAAAAACAAGACAAGACAAGACAAGACAAGACAAAAACAAGACAAGACAAAAACAAGACAAGACAAAAACAAGACAAGACAAAAACAATACAAGACAAGACAAAAATAAGACAAGACAAGACAAAAACAAGACAAGACAAAAACAAGACAAGACAAGACAAAAACAAGACAAGACAAGACAAGGCAAAAACAAGACAAGACAAAAACAAGACAAGACAAAAACAAGACAAGACAAAAACAAGACAAGACAAGACAAAAACAAGACAAGACAAGACAAAAACAAGACAAGACAAGACAAGGCAAAAACAAGACAAGGCAAAAACAAGACAAGACAAGAAAAGACAAAAACAAGACAAAAACAAGACAAAACAAAAACAAGACAAGACAAACAAGACAAGACAAGACAAGACAAACACAAGACATAGACATGACAAGACAAAAACAAGACAAGACAAGACAAAAACAAGACAAGACAAGACAAGACAAAAACAAGACATAAACAAGACAAGACAAAAACAAGACAAGACAAAAACAAGACAAGACAAAAACAAGACAAGACAAGACAAAAACAAGACAAAAACAAGACAAGAACAAGACAAGACAAAAACAAGACAAGACAAGACAAAAACAAGACAAGACAAAAACAAGACAAGACAAGACAAAAACAAGACAAGACAAGACAAGGCAAAAACAAGACAAGACAAAAACAAGACAAGACAAAAACAAGACAAGACAAAAACAAGACAAGACAAGACAAAAACAAGACAAGACAAGACAAAAACAAGACAAGACAAGACAAGGCAAAAACAAGACAAGACAAGAAAAGACAAAAACAAGACAAAAACAAGACAAGACAAGACAAAAACAAGACAAGACAAAAACAAGACAAGACAAGACAAAAACAAGACATAAACAAGACAAGACAAGACAAAAACAAGACAAGACAAAAACAAGACAAGACAAAAACAAGACAAGACAAGACAAAAACAAGACAAGACAAGACAAGGCAAAAACAAGACAAGACAAAAACAAGACAAGACAAAAACAAGACAAGACAAAAACAAGACAAGACAAAAACAAGACAAGACAAAAACAAGACAAGACAAAAACAAAACAAGACAAGACAAGACCAAAACAAGACAAGACCAAAACAAGACAAGACCAAAACAAGACAAGACAAGACAAGACCAAAACAAGACCAAAACAAGACAAGACCAAAACAAGACAAGACAAGGCAAAAACAAGACAAGACAAGGCAAAAACAAGACAAGACAAAAACAAGACAAAACAAGACAAAAACAAGACAAGACAAAACAAGACAAAAACAAGACAAGACAAAAACAAGACAAGACAAGACAAAAACAAGACAAGACAAAAACAAGACAAGACAAGACAAAAACAAGACAAGACAAGACAAGGCAAAAACAAGACAAGACAAAAACAAGACAAGACAAAAACAAGACAAGACAAAAACAAGACAAGACAAGACAAAAACAAGACAAGACAAGACAAAAACAAGACAAGACAAGACAAGGCAAAAACAAGACAAGACAAGAAAAGACAAAAACAAGACAAAAACAAGACAAGACAAGACAAAAACAAGACAAGACAAAAACAAGACAAGACAAGACAAAAACAAGACATAAACAAGACAAGACAAGACAAAAACAAGACAAGACAAAAACAAGACAAGACAAAAACAAGACAAGACAAGACAAAAACAAGACAAGACAAGACAAGGCAAAAACAAGACAAGACAAAAACAAGACAAGACAAAAACAAGACAAGACAAAAACAAGACAAGACAAAAACAAGACAAGACAAAAACAAGACAAGACAAAAACAAAACAAGACAAGACAAGACCAAAACAAGACAAGACCAAAACAAGACAAGACCAAAACAAGACAAGACAAGACAAGACCAAAACAAGACCAAAACAAGACAAGACCAAAACAAGACAAGACAAGGCAAAAACAAGACAAGACAAGGCAAAAACAAGACAAGACAAAAACAAGACAAAACAAGACAAAAACAAGACAAGACAAAACAAGACAAAAACAAGACAAGACAAAAACAAGACAAGACAAAAACAAAACAAGACAAGACAAGACCAAAACAAGACAAGACCAAAACAAGACAAGACCAAAACAAGACAAGACAAGACCAAAACAAGACCAAAACAAGACAAGACCAAAACAAGACAAGACAAGGCAAAAACAAGACAAGACAAGACAAAAACAAGACAAGACAAAACAAGACAAAAACAAGACAAAAACAAGACAAGACAAGACAAGACAAAAACAAGACAAGACAAGACAAAAACAAGACAAGACAAGACAAGACAAAAACAAGACAAGACAAAACAAGACAAAAACAAGACAAAAACAAGACAAGACAAGACAAGACAAAAACAAGACAAGACAAGACAAAAACAAGACAAGACAAAACAAGACAAAAACAAGACAAAAACAAGACAAGACAAGACAAGACAAAAACAAGACAAGACAAGACAAGACAAAAACAAGACAAGACAAGACAAGACAAAAACAAGACAAGACAAAACAAGACAAAAACAAGACAAAAACAAGACAAGACAAGACAAGACAAAAACAAGACAAGACAAAACAAGACAAAAACAAGACAAAAACAAGACAAGACAAGACAAGACAAAAACAAGACAAGACAAGACAAAAACAAGACAAGACAAGACAAAAACAAGACCAAAACAAGACAAGACAAGACATACAAGACAAGACAAAAACAAGACATAGACAAGACAAGACAAAAACAAGACATAGACAAGACAAGACAAAAAAAAGACAAAAACAAGAAAAGACAAAAAAAGACAAAAACAAGACAAGACAAAAACAAGACATGACAAAAACACGACAAGACAAAGACAAGACAAGACAAAAACAAGACAAGACAAGACAAAAACAAGACAGGAAAAGACAAGACAAGACAAGACAAAACAAAAACAAGACAAGACAAGACAAGACAAGACAAGACAAAACAAGACAAGACAAGACAAAAACAAGACAAGACAAGACAAAAACAAGACAAGACAAAAACAAGACAAGACAAGACAAGACAAAAACAAGACATGACAAAAACAAGACAAGACAAAAACAAAACAAAACAAGACAAGACAAGACAAGGCAAAAACAAGACAAGACCAAAACAAGAAAAGACCAAAACAAGACAAGACAAGGCAAAAACAAGACAAGACAAGGCAAAAACAAGACAAGGCAAAAACAAGACAAGACAAGACAAGACAAAAACAAGACAAGACAAAAACAAGACAAGACAAAAACAAGACAAGACAAAAACAAGACAAGACAAAAACAAGACAAGACAAAAACAAGACAAGACAAAAACAAAACAAGACAAGACCAAAACAAGACAAGACCAAAACAAGACAAGACCAAAACAAGACAAGACAAGACAAGACCAAAACAAGACCAAAACAAGACAAGACCAAAACAAGACAAGACAAGGCAAAAACAAGACAAGACAAGGCAAAAACAAGACAAGACAAAAACAAGACAAAACAAGACAAAAACAAGACAAGACAAAACAAGACAAAAACAAGACAAAAACAAGACAAAAACAAGACAAGACAAGACAAAAACAAGACAAGACAAGACATACAAGACAAGACAAAAACAAGACAAGACAAGACAAAAACAAGACAAAAACAAGACAAGACAAAAACAAGACATAAACAAGACAAGACAAAAACAAGACATAAACAAGACAAGACAAAAACAAGACATAAACAAGACAAGACAAAAACAAGACAAGACAAAAACAAGACAAGACAAAAACAAGACAAGACAAAAACACGACAAGACGAGACAAAAACAAGACAAAAACAAGACAAGACAAAACAAGACAAAAACAAGACAAGACAAGACAAAAACAAGACAAGACAAGACAAAAACAAGACAAGACAAAAACAAGACAAGACAAGACAAAAACAAGACAAGACAAGACGAGACAAGACAAGACGAGACAAAAACAAGACAAGACGAGACAAAAACAAGACAAGACAAGAAAAAAACAAGACAAGACAAAAACAAGACAAGACAAGACAAAAACAAGACAAGACAAAAACAAGACAAGACAAAAACAAGACAAGACAAAGACAAGACAAGACAAGACAAGACAAGACAAAAACAAGACAAGACAAAAACAAGACAAGACAAAAACAAGACAAGACAAAAACAATACAAGACAAGACAAAAATAAGACAAGACAAGACAAAAACAAGACAAGACAAAAACAAGACAAGACAAGACAAAAACAAGACAAGACAAGACAAGGCAAAAACAAGACAAGACAAAAACAAGACAAGACAAAAACAAGACAAGACAAAAACAAGACAAGACAAGACAAAAACAAGACAAGACAAGACAAAAACAAGACAAGACAAGACAAGGCAAAAACAAGACAAGGCAAAAACAAGACAAGACAAGAAAAGACAAAAACAAGACAAAAACAAGACAAAACAAAAACAAGACAAGACAAACAAGACAAGACAAGACAAGACAAACACAAGACATAGACATGACAAGACAAAAACAAGACAAGACAAGACAAAAACAAGACAAGACAAGACAAGACAAAAACAAGACATAAACAAGACAAGACAAAAACAAGACAAGACAAAAACAAGACAAGACAAAAACAAGACAAGACAAGACAAAAACAAGACAAAAACAAGACAAGAACAAGACAAGACAAAAACAAGACAAGACAAGACAAAAACAAGACAAGACAAAAACAAGACAAGACAAGACAAAAACAAGACAAGACAAGACAAGGCAAAAACAAGACAAGACAAAAACAAGACAAGACAAAAACAAGACAAGACAAAAACAAGACAAGACAAGACAAAAACAAGACAAGACAAGACAAAAACAAGACAAGACAAGACAAGGCAAAAACAAGACAAGACAAGAAAAGACAAAAACAAGACAAAAACAAGACAAGACAAGACAAAAACAAGACAAGACAAAAACAAGACAAGACAAGACAAAAACAAGACATAAACAAGACAAGACAAGACAAAAACAAGACAAGACAAAAACAAGACAAGACAAAAACAAGACAAGACAAGACAAAAACAAGACAAGACAAGACAAGGCAAAAACAAGACAAGACAAAAACAAGACAAGACAAAAACAAGACAAGACAAAAACAAGACAAGACAAGACAAAAACAAGACAAGACAAGACAAAAACAAGACAAGACAAGACAAGGCAAAAACAAGACAAGGCAAAAACAAGACAAGACAAGAAAAGACAAAAACAAGACAAAAACAAGACAAAACAAAAACAAGACAAGACAAACAAGACAAGACAAGACAAGACAAAAACAAGACATAGACAAGACAAGACAAAAACAAGACAAGACAAGACAAAAACAAGACAAGACAAGACAAGACAAAAACAAGACATAAACAAGACAAGACAAAAACAAGACAAGACAAAAACAAGACAAGACAAAAACAAGACAAGACAAGACAAAAACAAGACAAAAACAAGACAAGAACAAGACAAGACAAAAACAAGACAAGACAAGACAAAAACAAGACAAGACAAAAACAAGACAAGACAAGACAAAAACAAGACAAGACAAGACAAGGCAAAAACAAGACAAGACAAAAACAAGACAAGACAAAAACAAGACAAGACAAAAACAAGACAAGACAAGACAAAAACAAGACAAGACAAGACAAAAACAAGACAAGACAAGACAAGGCAAAAACAAGACAAGACAAGAAAAGACAAAAACAAGACAAAAACAAGACAAAACAAAAACAAGACAAGACAAACAAGACAAGACAAGACAAGACAAAAACAAGACATAGACAAGACAAGACAAAAACAAGACAAGACAAGACAAAAACAAGACAAGACAAGACAAGACAAGACAAGACAAGACAAAAACAAGACAAGACAAAAACAAGACAAGACAAAAACAAGACAAAAACAAGACAAGAACAAGACAAGACAAGACAAAAACAAGACAAGACAAGACAAAAACAAGACAAGACAAAAACAAGACAAGACAAGACAAAAACAAGACAAGACAAGACAAGGCAAAAACAAGACAAGACAAAAACAAGACAAGACAAAAACAAGACAAGACAAAAACAAGACAAGACAAGACAAAAACAAGACAAGACAAGACAAAAACAAGACAAGACAAGACAAGGCAAAAACAAGACAAGACAAGAAAAGACAAAAACAAGACAAAAACAAGACAAAACAAAAACAAGACAAAGACAAGACAAGACAAAAACAAGACAAAAACAAGACAAAAACAAGACAAGACAAGACAAAAACAAGACAAGACAAGAACAAGACAAGACAAGACAAAAACAAGACAAAGACAAGACAAGACAAAGACAAGACAAGACAAAAACAAGACAAGACAAGACAAAAACAAGACAAGACAAAGACAAGACAAGACAAAAACAAGACAAGACAAAAACAAGACAAAAACAAAAACAAGACAAGACAAAAACAAGACAAGACAAAAACAAGACAAGACAAAAACAAGACATGACAAAAACAAGACAAGACAAGACAAAAACAAGACAAGACAAAAACAAGACAAGACAAGACAAAAACAAGACAAGACAAAAACAAGACAAGACGAGACAAAAACAAGACAAGACAAGACAAAACAAAAACAAGACAAAAACAAGACAAGACAAAACAAGACAAAAACAAGACAAGACAAAAACAAGACAAGACAAAAACAAGACAAGGCAAGACAAGACAAAAACAAGACAAAAAAAAGACAAAAACATGACAAGACAAAAACAAGACAAGACAAAAACAAGACATGACAAAAACACGACAAGACAAAGACAAGACAAGACAAAAACAAGACAAGACACGACAAAAACAAGACAGGAAAAGACAAGACAAGACAAGACAAAACAAAAACAAGACAAGACAAGACAAAACAAAACAAAGACAAGACAAGACAAGACAAAACAAGACAAGACAAGACAAAAACAAGACAAAAACAAGACAAGACAAAAACAAGACAAGACAAAAACAAGACAAGACAAGACAAAAACAAGACAAAAACAAGACAAGACAAAAACAAGACAAGACAAAAACAAGACATGACAAAAACAAGACAAGACAAAAACAAAACAAGACAAGACAAGACCAAAACAAGAAAAGACCAAAACAAGACAAGACAAGGCAAAAACAAGACAAGACAAGGCAAAAACAAGACAAGGCAAAAACAAGACAAGACAAAAACAAGACAAAAACAAGACAAGACAAAAACAAGACAAGACAAAAACAAGACAAAAACAAGACAAGACAAAAACAAGACATGACAAAAACAAGACAAGACAAAAACAAAACAAGACAAGACAAGACCAAAACAAGACAAGACAAGGCAAAAACAAGACAAGACAAAAACAAGACAAAACAAGACAAAAACAAGACAAGACAAAACAAGACAAAAACAAGACAAAAACAAGACAAGACAAGACAAGACAAAAACAAGACAAGACAAGACAAAACAAGACAAGACAAGACAAAAACAAGACAAAAACAAGACAAGACATACAAGACAAGACAAGACAAAAACAAGACATAGACAAGACAAGACAAAAACAAGACAAAAACAAGACATAAACAAGACATAAACAAGACAAGACAAAAACAAGACAAGACAAAAACAAGACAAGACAAAAACAAGACAAGACAAAAACAAGACAAGACGAGACAAAAACAAGACAAAAACAAGACAAGACAAAACAAGACAAAAACAAGACAAGACAAACAAGACAAGACAAGACGAGACAAAAACAAGACAAGACGAGACAAAAACAAGACAAGACGAGACAAAAACAAGACAAGACAAGACAAAAACAAGACAAGACAAAAACAAGACAAGACAAAAGACAAAAACAAGACAAGACAAAAACAAAACAAGACAAGACAAGACCAAAACAAGAAAAGACCAAAACAAGACAAGACAAGGCAAAAACAAGACAAGACAAGGCAAAAACAAGACAAGGCAAAAACAAGACAAGACAAAAACAAGACAAAAACAAGACAAGACAAAAACAAGACAAGACAAAAACAAGACAAAAACAAGACAAGACAAAAACAAGACATGACAAAAACAAGACAAGACAAAAACAAAACAAGACAAGACAAGACCAAAACAAGACAAGACAAGGCAAAAACAAGACAAGACAAAAACAAGACAAAACAAGACAAAAACAAGACAAGACAAAACAAGACAAAAACAAGACAAAAACAAGACAAGACAAGACAAGACAAAAACAAGACAAGACAAGACAAAACAAGACAAGACAAGACAAAAACAAGACAAAAACAAGACAAGACATACAAGACAAGACAAGACAAAAACAAGACATAGACAAGACAAGACAAAAACAAGACAAAAACAAGACATAAACAAGACAAGACAAAAACAAGACAAGACAAAAACAAGACAAGACAAAAACAAGACAAGACAAAAACAAGACAAGACGAGACAAAAACAAGACAAAAACAAGACAAGACAAAACAAGACAAAAACAAGACAAGACAAACAAGACAAGACAAGACGAGACAAAAACAAGACAAGACGAGACAAAAACAAGACAAGACGAGACAAAAACAAGACAAGACAAGACAAAAACAAGACAAGACAAAAACAAGACAAGACAAAAGACAAAAACAAGACAAGACAAGACAAAAACAAGACAAGACAAGACATAAACAAGACAAGACGAGACAAAAACAAGACAAGACGAGACAAAAACAAGACAAGACGAGACAAAAACAAGACAAGACGAGACAAAAACAAGACAAGACAAGACAAAAACAAGACAAGACAAAAACAAGACAAGACAAAAACAAGACAAGACAAGACAAAAACAAGACAAGACAAGACAAGACAAGACAAAAACAAGACAAAAACAAGACAAGACAAAAACAAGACAAGACAAGACAAGACAAGACAAAAACAAGACAAGACAAGACAAAAACAAGACAAGACAAAAACAATACAAGACAAGACAAAAACAAGACAAGACAAGACAAAAAAAAGACAAGACAAAAACAAGACAAGACAAAAACAAGACAAGACAAAAACAAGACAAAAACAAGACAAAAACAAGACAAAAACAAGACAAAAACAAGACATGACAAAAACAAGACATGACAAAAACAAGACAAGACATGACAAAAACAAGACAAGACAAAAACAAGACAAGACAAAAACAAGACAAGACAAGACAAAAACAAGACAAAGACAAGACAAGACAAAGACAAGACAAGACAAAAACAAGACAAGACAAGACAAAAACAAGACAAGACAAAGACAAGACAAGACAAAAACAAGACAAGACAAAAACAAGACAAAAACAAAAACAAGACAAGACAAAAACAAGACAAGACAAAAACAAGACAAGACAAAAACAAGACATGACAAAAACAAGACAAGACAAGACAAAAACAAGACAAGACAAAAACAAGACAAGACAAGACAAAAACAAGACAAGACAAAAACAAGACAAGACGAGACAAAAACAAGACAAGACAAGACAAAACAAAAACAAGACAAAAACAAGACAAGACAAAACAAGACAAAAACAAGACAAGACAAAAACAAGACAAGACAAAAACAAGACAAGACAAGACAAGACAAAAACAAGACAAAAAAAAGACAAAAACATGACAAGACAAAAACAAGACAAGACAAAAACAAGACATGACAAAAACACGACAAGACAAAGACAAGACAAGACAAAAACAAGACAAGACACGACAAAAACAAGACAGGAAAAGACAAGACAAGACAAGACAAAACAAAAACAAGACAAGACAAGACAAAACAAAACAAAGACAAGACAAGACAAGACAAAACAAGACAAGACAAGACAAAAACAAGACAAAAACAAGACAAGACAAAAACAAGACAAGACAAAAACAAGACAAGACAAGACAAAAACAAGACAAAAACAAGACAAGACAAAAACAAGACAAGACAAAAACAAGACAAGACAAAAACAAAACAAGACAAGACAAGACCAAAACAAGAAAAGACCAAAACAAGACAAGACAAGGCAAAAACAAGACAAGACAAGGCAAAAACAAGACAAGGCAAAAACAAGACAAGACAAAAACAAGACAAAAACAAGACAAGACAAAAACAAGACAAGACAAAAACAAGACAAAAACAAGACAAGACAAAAACAAGACATGACAAAAACAAGACAAGACAAAAACAAAACAAGACAAGACCAAAACAAGACAAGACAAGGCAAAAACAAGACAAGACAAAAACAAGACAAAACAAGACAAAAACAAGACAAGACAAAACAAGACAAAAACAAGACAAAAACAAGACAAGACAAGACAAGACAAAAACAAGACAAGACAAGACAAAACAAGACAAGACAAAACAAAAACAAGACAAAAACAAGACAAGACATACAAGACAAGACAAGACAAAAACAAGACATAGACAAGACAAGACAAAAACAAGACAAAAACAAGACATAAACAAGACATAAACAAGACAAGACAAAAACAAGACAAGACAAAAACAAGACAAGACAAAAACAAGACAAGACAAAAACAAGACAAGACGAGACAAAAACAAGACAAAAACAAGACAAGACAAAACAAGACAAAAACAAGACAAGACAAACAAGACAAGACAAGACGAGACAAAAACAAGACAAGACGAGACAAAAACAAGACAAGACGAGACAAAAACAAGACAAGACAAGACAAAAACAAGACAAGACAAAAACAAGACAAGACAAAAGACAAAAACAAGACAAGACAAAAACAAAACAAGACAAGACAAGACCAAAACAAGAAAAGACCAAAACAAGACAAGACAAGGCAAAAACAAGACAAGACAAGGCAAAAACAAGACAAGGCAAAAACAAGACAAGACAAAAACAAGACAAAAACAAGACAAGACAAAAACAAGACAAGACAAAAACAAGACAAAAACAAGACAAGACAAAAACAAGACATGACAAAAACAAGACAAGACAAAAACAAAACAAGACAAGACAAGACCAAAACAAGACAAGACAAGGCAAAAACAAGACAAGACAAAAACAAGACAAAACAAGACAAAAACAAGACAAGACAAAACAAGACAAAAACAAGACAAAAACAAGACAAGACAAGACAAGACAAAAACAAGACAAGACAAGACAAAACAAGACAAGACAAGACAAAAACAAGACAAAAACAAGACAAGACATACAAGACAAGACAAGACAAAAACAAGACATAGACAAGACAAGACAAAAACAAGACAAAAACAAGACATAAACAAGACAAGACAAAAACAAGACAAGACAAAAACAAGACAAGACAAAAACAAGACAAGACAAAAACAAGACAAGACGAGACAAAAACAAGACAAAAACAAGACAAGACAAAACAAGACAAAAACAAGACAAGACAAACAAGACAAGACAAGACGAGACAAAAACAAGACAAGACGAGACAAAAACAAGACAAGACGAGACAAAAACAAGACAAGACAAGACAAAAACAAGACAAGACAAAAACAAGACAAGACAAAAGACAAAAACAAGACAAGACAAGACAAAAACAAGACAAGACAAGACATAAACAAGACAAGACGAGACAAAAACAAGACAAGACGAGACAAAAACAAGACAAGACGAGACAAAAACAAGACAAGACGAGACAAAAACAAGACAAGACAAGACAAAAACAAGACAAGACAAAAACAAGACAAGACAAAAACAAGACAAGACAAGACAAAAACAAGACAAGACAAGACAAGACAAGACAAAAACAAGACAAAAACAAGACAAGACAAAAACAAGACAAGACAAGACAAGACAAGACAAAAACAAGACAAGACAAGACAAAAACAAGACAAGACAAAAACAATACAAGACAAGACAAAAACAAGACAAGACAAGACAAAAAAAAGACAAGACAAAAACAAGACAAGACAAAAACAAGACAAGACAAAAACAAGACAAAAACAAGACAAAAACAAGACAAAAACAAGACAAAAACAAGACATGACAAAAACAAGACATGACAAAAACAAGACAAGACATGACAAAAACAAGACAAGACAAAAACAAGACAAGACAAAAACAAGACAAGACAAGACAAAAACAAGACAAAGACAAGACAAGACAAAGACAAGACAAGACAAAAACAAGACAAGACAAGACAAAAACAAGACAAGACAAAGACAAGACAAGACAAAAACAAGACAAGACAAAAACAAGACAAAAACAAAAACAAGACAAGACAAAAACAAGACAAGACAAAAACAAGACAAGACAAAAACAAGACATGACAAAAACAAGACAAGACAAGACAAAAACAAGACAAGACAAAAACAAGACAAGACAAGACAAAAACAAGACAAGACAAAAACAAGACAAGACGAGACAAAAACAAGACAAGACAAGACAAAACAAAAACAAGACAAAAACAAGACAAGACAAAACAAGACAAAAACAAGACAAGACAAAAACAAGACAAGACAAAAACAAGACAAGACAAGACAAGACAAAAACAAGACAAAAAAAAGACAAAAACATGACAAGACAAAAACAAGACAAGACAAAAACAAGACATGACAAAAACACGACAAGACAAAGACAAGACAAGACAAAAACAAGACAAGACACGACAAAAACAAGACAGGAAAAGACAAGACAAGACAAGACAAAACAAAAACAAGACAAGACAAGACAAAACAAAACAAAGACAAGACAAGACAAGACAAAACAAGACAAGACAAGACAAAAACAAGACAAAAACAAGACAAGACAAAAACAAGACAAGACAAAAACAAGACAAGACAAGACAAAAACAAGACAAAAACAAGACAAGACAAAAACAAGACAAGACAAAAACAAGACATGACAAAAACAAGACAAGACAAAAACAAAACAAGACAAGACAAGACCAAAACAAGAAAAGACCAAAACAAGACAAGACAAGGCAAAAACAAGACAAGACAAGGCAAAAACAAGACAAGGCAAAAACAAGACAAGACAAAAACAAGACAAAAACAAGACAAGACAAAAACAAGACAAGACAAAAACAAGACAAAAACAAGACAAGACAAAAACAAGACATGACAAAAACAAGACAAGACAAAAACAAAACAAGACAAGACCAAAACAAGACAAGACAAGGCAAAAACAAGACAAGACAAAAACAAGACAAAACAAGACAAAAACAAGACAAGACAAAACAAGACAAAAACAAGACAAAAACAAGACAAGACAAGACAAGACAAAAACAAGACAAGACAAGACAAAACAAGACAAGACAAGACAAAAACAAGACAAAAACAAGACAAGACATACAAGACAAGACAAGACAAAAACAAGACATAGACAAGACAAGACAAAAACAAGACAAAAACAAGACATAAACAAGACATAAACAAGACAAGACAAAAACAAGACAAGACAAAAACAAGACAAGACAAAAACAAGACAAGACAAAAACAAGACAAGACGAGACAAAACAAGACAAAAACAAGACAAGACAAACAAGACAAGACAAGACGAGACAAAAACAAGACAAGACGAGACAAAAACAAGACAAGACGAGACAAAAACAAGACAAGACAAGACAAAAACAAGACAAGACAAAAACAAGACAAGACAAAAGACAAAAACAAGACAAGACAAAAACAAAACAAGACAAGACAAGACCAAAACAAGAAAAGACCAAAACAAGACAAGACAAGGCAAAAACAAGACAAGACAAGGCAAAAACAAGACAAGGCAAAAACAAGACAAGACAAAAACAAGACAAAAACAAGACAAGACAAAAACAAGACAAGACAAAAACAAGACACAAACAAGACAAGACAAAAACAAGACATGACAAAAACAAGACAAGACAAAAACAAAACAAGACAAGACAAGACCAAAACAAGACAAGACAAGGCAAAAACAAGACAAGACAAAACAAGACAAAAACAAGACAAAAACAAGACAAGACAAGACTTGACAAAAACAAGACAAGACAAGACAAAACAAGACAAGACAAGACAAAAACAAGACAAAAACAAGACAAGACATACAAGACAAGACAAGACAAAAACAAGACATAGACAAGACAAGACAAAAACAAGACAAAAACAAGACATAAACAAGACATAAACAAGACAAGACAAAAACAAGACAAGACAAAAACAAGACAAGACAAAAACAAGACAAGACAAAAACAAGACAAGACGAGACAAAACAAGACAAAAACAAGACAAGACAAACAAGACAAGACAAGACGAGACAAAAACAAGACAAGACGAGACAAAAACAAGACAAGACGAGACAAAAACTAGACAAGACAAGACAAAAACAAGACAAGACAAAAACAAGACAAGACAAAAGACAAAAACAAGACAAGACAAAAACAAAACAAGACAAGACAAGACCAAAACAAGAAAAGACCAAAACAAGACAAGACAAGGCAAAAACAAGACAAGACAAGGCAAAAACAAGACAAGGCAAAAACAAGACAAGACAAAAACAAGACAAAAACAAGACAAGACAAAAACAAGACAAGACAAAAACAAGACAAAAACAAGACAAGACAAAAACAAGACATGACAAAAACAAGACAAGACAAAAACAAAACAAGACAAGACAAGACCAAAACAAGACAAGACAAGGCAAAAACAAGACAAGACAAAAACAAGACAAAACAAGACAAAAACAAGACAAGACAAAACAAGACAAAAACAAGACAAAAACAAGACAAGACAAGACTTGACAAAAACAAGACAAGACAAGACAAAACAAGACAAGACAAGACAAAAACAAGACAAAAACAAGACAAGACATACAAGACAAGACAAGACAAAAACAAGACATAGACAAGACAAGACAAAAACAAGACAAAAACAAGACATAAACAAGACATAAACAAGACAAGACAAAAACAAGACAAGACAAAAACAAGACAAGACAAAAACAAGACAAGACAAAAACAAGACAAGACGAGACAAAAACAAGACAAAAACAAGACAAGACAAAACAAGACAAAAACAAGACAAGACAAACAAGACAAGACAAGACGAGACAAAAACAAGACAAGACGAGACAAAAACAAGACAAGACGAGACAAAAACAAGACAAGACAAGACAAAAACAAGACAAGACAAAAACAAGACAAGACAAAAGACAAAAACAAGACAAGACAAGACAAAAACAAGACAAGACAAGACATAAACAAGACAAGACGAGACAAAAACAAGACAAGACGAGACAAAAACAAGACAAGACGAGACAAAAACAAGACAAGACGAGACAAAAACAAGACAAGACGAGACAAAAACAAGACAAGACGAGACAAAAACAAGACAAGACGAGACAAAAACAAGACAAGACGAGACAAAAACAAGACAAGACGAGACAAAAACAAGTCAAGACAAGACAAAAACAAGACAAGACAAAAACAAGACAAGACAAAAACAAGACAAGACAAGACAAAAACAAGACAAGACAAGACAAGACAAGACAAAAACAAGACAAAAACAAGACAAGACAAAAACAAGACAAGACAAGACAAGACAAGACAAAAACAAGACAAGACAAGACAAAAACAAGACAAGACAAAAACAATACAAGACAAGACAAAAACAAGACAAGACAAGACAAAAAAAAGACAAGACAAAAACAAGACAAGACAAAAACAAGACAAGACAAAAACAAGACAAAAACAAGACAAAAACAAGACAAAAACAAGACAAAAACAAGACATGACAAAAACAAGACAAGACATGACAAAAACAAGACAAGACATGACAAAAACAAGACAAGACAAAAACAAGACAAGACAAAAACAAGACAAGACAAAACAAGACAAAACAAAAACAAGACAAAACAAAAACAAGACAAGACAAGACAAGACAAAAACAAGACAAGACAAAAACAAGACAAGACAAAAACAAGACAAGACAAAAACAAGACAAGACAAAAACAAGACAAAAACAAGACAAGACAAAAACAAGACAAGACAAAAACAAGACAAGACAAAAACAAGACAAGACAAAAACAAGACAAGACAAGGCAAAAACAAGACAAGACAAAAACAAGACAAAACAAGACAAAAACAAGACAAGACAAAACAAGACAAAAACAAGACAAAAACAAGACAAGACAAGACAAGACAAAAACAAGACAAGACAAGACAAAACAAGACAAGACAAGACAAAAACAAGACAAAAACAAGACAAGACATACAAGACAAGACAAAAACAAGACATAAACAAGACATAAACAAGACAAGACAAAAACAAGACAAGACAAAAACAAGACAAGACAAAAACAAGACAAGACAAAAACAAGACAAGACGAGACAAAAACAAGACAAAAACAAGACAAGACAAAACAAGACAAAAACAAGACAAGACAAACAAGACAAGACAAGACGAGACAAAAACAAGACAAGACGAGACAAAAACAAGACAAGACGAGACAAAAACAAGACAAGACAAGACAAAAACAAGACAAGACAAAAACAAGACAAGACAAAAGACAAAAACAAGACAAGACAAAAACAAAACAAGACAAGACAAGACCAAAACAAGAAAAGACCAAAACAAGACAAGACAAGGCAAAAACAAGACAAGACAAGGCAAAAACAAGACAAGGCAAAAACAAGACAAGACAAAAACAAGACAAAAACAAGACAAGACAAAAACAAGACAAGACAAAAACAAGACAAAAACAAGACAAGACAAAAACAAGACATGACAAAAACAAGACAAGACAAAAACAAGACAAAACAAGACAAAAACAAGACAAGACAAAACAAGACAAAAACAAGACAAAAACAAGACAAGACAAGACAAGACAAAAACAAGACAAGACAAGACAAAACAAGACAAGACAAGACAAAAACAAGACAAAAACAAGACAAGACATACAAGACAAGACAAGACAAAAACAAGACATAGACAAGACAAGACAAAAACAAGACAAAAACAAGACATAAACAAGACATAAACAAGACAAGACAAAAACAAGACAAGACAAAAACAAGACAAGACAAAAACAAGACAAGACAAAAACAAGACAAGACGAGACAAAAACAAGACAAAAACAAGACAAGACAAAACAAGACAAAAACAAGACAAGACAAACAAGACAAGACAAGACGAGACAAAAACAAGACAAGACGAGACAAAAACAAGACAAGACGAGACAAAAACAAGACAAGACAAGACAAAAACAAGACAAGACAAAAACAAGACAAGACAAAAGACAAAAACAAGACAAGACAAGACAAAAACAAGACAAGACAAGACATAAACAAGACAAGACGAGACAAAAACAAGACAAGACGAGACAAAAACAAGACAAGACGAGACAAAAACAAGACAAGACGAGACAAAAACAAGACAAGACGAGACAAAAACAAGACAAGACGAGACAAAAACAAGACAAGACGAGACAAAAACAAGACAAGACGAGACAAAAACAAGACAAGACGAGACAAAAACAAGACAAGACGAGACAAAAACAAGACAAGACAAGACAAAAACAAGACAAGACAAAAACAAGACAAGACAAGACAAAAACAAGACAAGACAAGACAAGACAAGACAAAAACAAGACAAAAACAAGACAAGACAAAAACAAGACAAGACAAGACAAGACAAGACAAAAACAAGACAAGACAAGACAAAAACAAGACAAGACAAAAACAATACAAGACAAGACAAAAACAAGACAAGACAAGACAAAAAAAAGACAAGACAAAAACAAGACAAGACAAAAACAAGACAAGACAAAAACAAGACAAAAACAAGACAAAAACAAGACAAAAACAAGACAAAAACAAGACATGACAAAAACAAGACAAGACATGACAAAAACAAGACAAGACATGACA
Source organism: Oncorhynchus mykiss (assembly GCF_057628025.1). NCBI lineage: Eukaryota > Metazoa > Chordata > Actinopteri > Salmoniformes > Salmonidae > Oncorhynchus > Oncorhynchus mykiss. The sequence goes on from NC_143036.1 coordinate 40,047,480, forward strand.
AAAACAAGACAAGACAAAAACAAGACAAGACAAAAACAAGACAAGACAAAACAAGACAAAACAAAAACAAGACAAAACAAAAACAAGACAAGACAAGACAAGACAAAAACAAGACAAGACAAAAACAAGACAAGACAAAAACAAGACAAGACAAAAACAAGACAAGACAAAAACAAGACAAAAACAAGACAAGACAAAAACAAGACAAGACAAAAACAAGACAAGACAAAAACAAGACAAGACAAAAACAAGACAAGACAAAAACAAGACAAGACATGACAAGATAAGACAAGACATGACAAAAACAAGACAAGACAAGACAAAAACAAGACATGACAAAAACAAGACAAGACAAAAACAAGACAAGACAAAAACAAGACAAGACAAAAACAAGACAAGACAAAAACAAGACAAGACAAAAACAAGACAAGACAAAAACAAGACAAGACAAAAACAAGACAAGACAAAAACAAGACAAGACAAAAACAAGACAAAAACAAGACAAGACAAAAACAAGACAAGACAAGACAAGACAAAAACAAGACAAGACAAGACAAGACAAAAACAAGACATAAACAAGACAAGACAAAAACAAGACAAGACAAAAACAAGACAAGACAAGACAAAGACAAGACAAGACAAAAACAAGACAAGACAAAAACAAGACAAGACAAAAACAAGACAAGACAAAAACAAGACAAGACAAAAACAAGACAAGACAAAAACAAAACAAGACAAGACAAGACCAAAACAAGACAAGACCAAAACAAGACAAGACCAAAACAAGACAAGACAAGACAAGACCAAAACAAGACCAAAACAAGACAAGACCAAAACAAGACAAGACAAGGCAAAAACAAGACAAGACAAGGCAAAAACAAGACAAGACAAAAACAAGACAAAACAAGACAAAAACAAGACAAGACAAAACAAGACAAAAACAAGACAAGACAAAAACAAGACAAGACAAAAACAAAACAAGACAAGACAAGACCAAAACAAGACAAGACCAAAACAAGACAAGACCAAAACAAGACAAGACAAGACCAAAACAAGACCAAAACAAGACAAGACCAAAACAAGACAAGACAAGGCAAAAACAAGACAAGACAAGGCAAAAACAAGACAAGACCAAAACAAGACAAGACAAGGCAAAAACAAGACAAAAAAAAGACAAAAACATGACAAGACAAAAACAAGACAAGACAAAAACAAGACATGACAAAAACACGACAAGACAAAGACAAGACAAGACAAAAACAAGACAAGACACGACAAAAACAAGACAGGAAAAGACAAGACAAGACAAGACAAAACAAAAACAAGACAAGACAAGACAAAACAAAACAAAGACAAGACAAGACAAGACAAAACAAGACAAGACAAGACAAAAACAAGACAAAAACAAGACAAGACAAAAACAAGACAAGACAAAAACAAGACAAGACAAGACAAAAACAAGACAAAAACAAGACAAGACAAAAACAAGACAAGACAAAAACAAGACATGACAAAAACAAGACAAGACAAAAACAAAACAAGACAAGACAAGACCAAAACAAGAAAAGACCAAAACAAGACAAGACAAGGCAAAAACAAGACAAGACAAGGCAAAAACAAGACAAGGCAAAAACAAGACAAAAACAAGACAAGACAAAAACAAGACAAGACAAAAACAAGACAAAAACAAGACAAGACAAAAACAAGACATGACAAAAACAAGACAAGACAAAAACAAAACAAGACAAGACAAGACCAAAACAAGACAAGACAAGGCAAAAACAAGACAAGACAAAAACAAGACAAAACAAGACAAAAACAAGACAAGACAAAACAAGACAAAAACAAGACAAAAACAAGACAAGACAAGACAAAAACAAGACAAGACAAGACAAAACAAGACAAGACAAGACAAAAACAAGACAAAAACAAGACAAGACATACAAGACAAGACAAGACCAAAACAAGACATAGACAAGACAAGACAAAAACAAGACAAAAACAAGACATAAACAAGACATAAACAAGACAAGACAAAAACAAGACAAGACAAAAACAAGACAAGACAAAAACAAGACAAGACAAAAACAAGACAAGACGAGACAAAAACAAGACAAAAACAAGACAAGACAAAACAAGTCAAAAACAAGACAAGACAAACAAGACAAGACAAGACGAGACAAAAACAAGACAAGACGAGACAAAAACAAGACAAGACAAGACAAAAACAAGACAAGACAAAAACAAGACAAGACAAAAGACAAAAACAAGACAAGACAAGACAAAAACAAGACAAGACAAGACATAAACAAGACAAGACGAGACAAAAACAAGACAAGACGAGACAAAAACAAGACAAGACGAGACAAAAACAAGACAAGACGAGACAAAAACAAGACAAGACGAGACAAAAACAAGACAAGACGAGACAAAAACAAGACAAGACGAGACAAAAACAAGACAAGACGAGACAAAAACAAGACAAGACAAAAACAAGACAAGACAAAAACAAGACAAGACAAGACAAAAACAAGACAAGACAAGACAAGACAAGACAAAAACAAGACAAAAACAAGACAAGACAAAAACAAGACAAGACAAGACAAGACAAGACAAAAACAAGACAAGACAAAAACAAGACAAGACAAAAACAATACAAGACAAGACAAAAACAAGACAAGACAAGACAAAAAAAAGACAAGACAAAAACAAGACAAGACAAAAACAAGACAAGACAAAAACAAGACAAAAACAAGACAAAAACAAGACAAAAACAAGACAAAAACAAGACATGACAAAAACAAGACAAGACATGACAAAAACAAGACAAGACATGACAAAAACAAGACAAGACATGACAAAAACAAGACAAGACAAAAACAAGACAAGACAAAACAAGACAAAACAAAAACAAGACAAAACAAAAACAAGACAAGACAAGACAAAAACAAGACAAGACAAAAACAAGACAAGACAAAAACAAGACAAGACAAAAACAAGACAAAAACAAGACAAGACAAAAACAAGACAAGACAAAAACAAGACAAGACAAAAACAAGACAAGACAAAAACAAGACAAGACAAAAACAAGACAAGACATGACAAGATAAGACAAGACATGACAAAAACAAGACAAGACAAGACAAAAACAAGACAAGACAAGACAAAAACAAGACATGACAAAAACAAGACAAGACAAAAACAAGACAAGACAAAAACAAGACAAGACAAAAACAAGACAAGACAAAAACAAGACAAGACAAAAACAAGACAAGACAAAAACAAGACAAAAACAAGACAAGACAAAAACAAGACAAGACAAGACAAAAACAAGACAAGACAAGACAAGACAAAAACAAGACATAAACAAGACAAGACAAAAACAAGACAAGACAAAAACAAGACAAGACAAGACAAGACAAGACAAGACAAAGACAAGACAAGACAAAAACAAGACAAGACAAAAACAAGACAAGACAAAAACAAGACAAGACAAAAACAAGACAAGACAAAAACAAGACAAGACAAAAACAAAACAAGACAAGACAAGACCAAAACAAGACAAGACCAAAACAAGACAAGACCAAAACAAGACAAGACAAGACAAGACCAAAACAAGACCAAAACAAGACAAGACCAAAACAAGACAAGACAAGGCAAAAACAAGACAAGACAAGGCAAAAACAAGACAAGACAAAAACAAGACAAAACAAGACAAAAACAAGACAAGACAAAACAAGACAAGACAAAAACAAGACAAGACAAGACATACAAGACAAGACATACAAGACAAGACAAGACAAAAACAAGACATAGACAAGACAAGACAAAAACAAGACAAAAACAAGACAAGACAAAAACAAGACATAAACAAGACAAGACAAAAACAAGACATAAACAAGACAAGACAAAAACAAGACAAAAACAAGACAAGACAAGACAAAAACAAGACAAGACAAGACAAAAACAAGACAAGACAAAAACAAGACAAGACAAGACAAAAACAAGACAAGACATAAACAAGACAAGACAAGACGAGACAAGACAAGACGAGACAAAAACAAGACAAGACGAAACAAAAACAAGACAAGACAAGACAAAAACAAGACAAGACAAAAACAAAACAAGACATGGCAAGATAAGACAAGACAAAAGACAAAAACAAGACAAGACAAGACAAAAACAAGACAAGACATAAACAAGACAAGACAAGACGAGACAAAAACAAGACAAGACGAGACAAAAACAAGACAAGACAAAAACAAGACAAGACGAGACAAAAACAAGACAAGACAAGACAAAAACAAGACAAGACAAAAACAAGACAAGACAAAAACAAGACAAGACAAAAACAAGACAAGACAAAGACAAGACAAGACAAGACAAAACAAGACAAGACAAAAACAAGACAAGACAAAAACAAGACAAGACAAAAACAATACAAGACAAGGCAAAAATAAGACAAGACAAAAACAAGACAAGACAAAAACAAGACAAGACAAGACAAAAACAAGACAAGACAAGACAAGGCAAAAACAAGACAAGACAAAAACAAGACAAGACAAAAACAAGACAAGACAAAAACAAGACAAGACAAGACAAAAACAAGACAAGACAAGACAAGACAAGGCAAAAACAAGACAAGGCAAAAACAAGACAAGACAAGAAAAGACAGAAACAAGACAAGACAAGACAAGGCAAAAACAAGACAAGACAAGAAAAGACAAAAACAAGACAAAAACAAGACAAGACAAGACAAAAACAAGACAAGACAAAAAAAAGACAAGACAAAAACAAGACAAGACAAAAACAAGACAAGACAAAAACAAGACAAAAACAAGACAAAAACAAGACAAAAACAAGACAAAAACAAGACATGACAAAAACAAGACAAGACATGACAAAAACAAGACAAGACATGACAAAAACAAGACAAGACATGACAAAAACAAGACAAGACAAAAACAAGACAAGACAAAACAAGACAAAACAAAAACAAGACAAAACAAAAACAAGACAAGACAAGACAAGACAAAAACAAGACAAGACAAAAACAAGACAAGACAAAAACAAGACAAGACAAAAACAAGACAAAAACAAGACAAGACAAAAACAAGACAAGACAAAAACAAGACAAGACAAAAACAAGACAAGACAAAAACAAGACAAGACAAAAACAAGACAAGACATGACAAGATAAGACAAGACATGACAAAAACAAGACAAGACAAGACAAAAACAAGACAAGACAAGACAAAAACAAGACATGACAAAAACAAGACAAGACAAAAACAAGACAAGACAAAAACAAGACAAGACAAAAACAAGACAAGACAAAAACAAGACAAGACAAAAACAAGACAAGACAAAAACAAGACAAGACAAAAACAAGACAAAAACAAGACAAGACAAAAACAAGACAAGACAAGACAAGACAAAAACAAGACAAGACAAGACAAGACAAAAACAAGACATAAACAAGACAAGACAAAAACAAGACAAGACAAAAACAAGACAAGACAAGACAAGACAAGACAAAGACAAGACAAGACAAAAACAAGACAAGACAAAAACAAGACAAGACAAAAACAAGACAAGACAAAAACAAGACAAGACAAAAACAAGACAAGACAAAAACAAAACAAGACAAGACAAGACCAAAACAAGACAAGACCAAAACAAGACAAGACCAAAACAAGACAAGACAAGACAAGACCAAAACAAGACCAAAACAAGACAAGACCAAAACAAGACAAGACAAGGCAAAAACAAGACAAGACAAGGCAAAAACAAGACAAGACAAAAACAAGACAAAACAAGACAAAAACAAGACAAGACAAAACAAGACAAAAACAAGACAAAAACAAGACAAAAACAAGACAAAAACAAGACAAGACAAGACAAAAACAAGACAAGACAAGACATACAAGACAAGACATACAAGACAAGACAAGACAAAAACAAGACATAGACAAGACAAGACAAAAACAAGACAAAAACAAGACAAGACAAAAACAAGACATAAACAAGACAAGACAAAAACAAGACATAAACAAGACAAGACAAAAACAAGACAAGACAAAAACAAGACAAGACAAAAACAAGACAAGACGAGACAAAAACAAGACAAAAACAAGACAAGACAAAACAAGACAAAAACAAGACAAGACAAGACAAAAACAAGACAAGACAAGACAAAAACAAGACAAGACAAAAACAAGACAAGACAAGACAAAAACAAGACAAGACATAAACAAGACAAGACAAGACGAGACAAGACAAGACGAGACAAAAACAAGACAAGACGAAACAAAAACAAGACAAGACAAGACAAAAACAAGACAAGACAAAAACAAAACAAGACATGACAAGATAAGACAAGACAAAAGACAAAAACAAGACAAGACAAGACAAAAACAAGACAAGACATAAACAAGACAAGACAAGACGAGACAAAAACAAGACAAGACGAGACAAAAACAAGACAAGACAAAAACAAGACAAGACGAGACAAAAACAAGACAAGACAAGACAAAAACAAGACAAGACAAAAACAAGACAAGACAAAAACAAGACAAGACAAAAACAAGACAAGACAAAGACAAGACAAGACAAGACAAAACAAGACAAGACAAAAACAAGACAAGACAAAAACAAGACAAGACAAAAACAATACAAGACAAGACAAAAATAAGACAAGACAAAAACAAGACAAGACAAAAACAAGACAAGACAAGACAAAAACAAGACAAGACAAGACAAGGCAAAAACAAGACAAGACAAAAACAAGACAAGACAAAAACAAGACAAGACAAAAACAAGACAAGACAAGACAAAAACAAGACAAGACAAGACAAGACAAGGCAAAAACAAGACAAGGCAAAAACAAGACAAGACAAGAAAAGACAAAAACAAGACAAGACAAGACAAGGCAAAAACAAGACAAGACAAGAAAAGACAAAAACAAGACAAAAACAAGACAAAACAAAAACAAGACAAGACAAACAAGACAAGACAAGACAAGACAAAAACAAGACATAGACAAGACAAGACAAAAACAAGACAAGACAAGACAAAAACAAGACAAGACAAGACAAAAACAAGACATAAACAAGACAAGACAAAAACAAGACAAGACAAAAACAAGACAAGACAAAAACAAGACAAGACAAGACAAAAACAAGACAAAAACAAGACAAGAACAAGACAAGACAAAAACAAGACAAGACAAGACAAAAACAAGACAAGACAAAAACAAGACAAGACAAGACAAAAACAAGACAAGACAAGACAAGGCAAAAACAAGACAAGACAAAAACAAGACAAGACAAAAACAAGACAAGACAAAAACAAGACAAGACAAGACAAAAACAAGACAAGACAAGACAAAAACAAGACAAGACAAGACAAGGCAAAAACAAGACAAGACAAGAAAAGACAAAAACAAGACAAAAACAAGATAAAACAAAAACAAGACAAGACAAACAAGACAAGACAAGACAAGACAAAAACAAGACATAGACAAGACAAGACAAAAACAAGACAAGACAAGACAAAAACAAGACAAGACAAGACAAAAACAATACATAAACAAGACAAGACAAAAACAAGACAAGACAAAAACAAGACAAGACAAAAACAAGACAAGACAAAAACAAGACAAAAACAAGACAAGAACAAGACAAGACAAGACAAAAACAAGACAAGACAAGACAAAAACAAGACAAGACAAAAACAAGACAAGACAAGACAAAAACAATACAAGACAAGACAAGGCAAAAACAAGACGAGACAAAAACAAGACAAGACAAAAACAAGACAAGACAAAAACAAGACAAGACAATCAAGACAAGACAAGACAAGACAAAAACAAGACATAAACAAGACAAGACAAAAACAAGACAAGACAAGACAAAAACAAGACAAGACAAGACAAGACAAAAACAAGACATAGACAAGACAAGACAAAAACAAGACAAGACAAGACAAAAACAAGACAAGACAAGACAAAAACAATACATAAACAAGACAAGACAAAAACAAGACAAGACAAAAACAAGACAAGACAAAAACAAGACAAGACAAAAACAAGACAAAAACAAGACAAGAACAAGACAAGACAAGACAAAAACAAGACAAGACAAGACAAAAACAAGACAAGACAAAAACAAGACAAGACAAGACAAAAACAATACAAGACAAGACAAGGCAAAAACAAGACGAGACAAAAACAAGACAAGACAAAAACAAGACAAGACAAAAACAAGACAAGACAAACAAGACAAGACAAGACAAGACAAAAACAAGACATAAACAAGACAAGACAAAAACAAGACAAGACAAGACAAAAACAAGACAAGACAAGACAAGACAAAAACAAGACATAAACAAGACAAGACAAAAACAAGACAAGACAAAAACAAGACAAGACAAGACAAAAACAAGACAAAAACAAGACAAAAACAAGACAAGACAAGACAAAAACAAGACAAGACAAGAACAAGACAAGACAAGACAAGAACAAGACAAGACAAGACAAAAACAAGACAAAGACAAGACAAGACAAAGACAAGACAAGACAAAAACAAGACAAGACAAGACAAAAACAAGACAAGACAAAGACAAGACAAGACAAAAACAAGACAAGACAAAAACAAGACAAGACAAAAACAAGACAAGACAAAAACAAGACAAGACAAAAACAAGACAAGACAAGACAAAAACAAGACAAGACAAGGCAAAAACAAGACGAGACAAAAACAAGACAAGACAAAAACAAGACAAGACAAAAACAAGACAAGACAAGACAAAAACAAGACAAGACAAGACAAAAACAAGACAAGACAAGGCAAAAACAAGACAAGACAAGAAAAGACAAAAACAAGACAAAAACAAGACAAGACAAAAACAAGACAAGACAAAAACAAGACAAGACAAAAACAAGACAAGACAAAAACAAGACAAGACAAAAACAAGACAAGACAAGACAAAAACAAGACAAGACAAGACAAGACAAAAAAAAGACAAGACAAAAACAAGACAAGACAAGACAAAAACAAGACAAGACAAGACAAAAACAAGACAAGACAAAAACAAGACAAGACAAGACAAAAACAAGACAAGACAAGACAAGGCAAAAACAAGACAAGACAAGAAAAGACAAAAACAAGACAAAAACAAGACAAAACAAAAACAAGACAAGACAAACAAGACAAGACAAGACAAGACAAAAACAAGACATAGACAAGACAAGACAAGACAAAAACAAGACAAGACAAGACAAGACAAAAACAAGACATAAACAAGACAAGACAAGACAAGACAAAAACAAGACATAAACAAGACAAGACAAGACAAGACAAAAACAAGACATAAACAAGACAAGACAAAAACAAGACAAGACAAAAACAAGACAAGACAAGACAAAAACAAGACAAAAACAAGACAAAAACAAGACAAGACAAGACAAAAACAAGACAAGACAAGAACAAGACAAGACAAGACAAAAACAAGACAAAGACAAGACAAGACAAAGACAAGACAAGACAAAAACAAGACAAGACAAGACAAAAACAAGACAAGACAAAAACAAGACAAGACAAAAACAAGACAAGACAAAAACAAGACAAGACAAAAACAAGACAAGACAAAAACAAGACAAGACAAAAACAAGACAAGACAAAAACAAGACAAGACAAGACAAAAACAAGACAAGACAAAAACAAGACAAGACAAGACAAAAACAAGACAAAAACAAGACAAGACAAAAACAAGACAAGACGAGACAAAAACAAGACAAGACAAGACAAGACAAAAACAAGACAAAAACAAGACAAGACAAAACAAGACAAAAACAAGACAAGACAAAAACAAGACAAGACACGACAAAAACAAGACAGGAAAAGACAAGACAAGACAAGACAAAACAAAAACAAGACAAGACAAGACAAGACAAAAACAAGACAAGACAAGACAAGACAAGGCAAAAACAAGACAAGACAAGAAAAGACAAAAACAAGACAAAAACAAGACAAGACAAAAACAAGACAAGACAAAAACAAGACAAGACAAAAACAAGACAAGACAAAAACAAGACAAGACAAGACAAAAACAAGACAAGACAAGACAAAAACAAGACAAGACAAAAACAAGACAAGACAAGACAAAAACAAGACAAGACAAGACAAAAACAAGACAAGACAAGACAAAAACAAGACAAGACAAGACAAAAACAAGACAAGACAAGACAAGGCAAAAACAAGACAAGACAAGAAAAGACAAAAACAAGACAAAAACAAGACAAAACAAAAACAAGACAAGACAAACAAGACAAGACAAGACAAGACAAAAACAAGACATAGACAAGACAAGACAAGACAAAAACAAGACAAGACAAGACAAGACAAAAACAAGACATAAACAAGACAAGACAAGACAAGACAAAAACAAGACATAAACAAGACAAGACAAGACAAGACAAAAACAAGACATAAACAAGACAAGACAAAAACAAGACAAGACAAAAACAAGACAAGACAAGACAAAAACAAGACAAAAACAAGACAAAAACAAGACAAGACAAGACAAAAACAAGACAAGACAAGAACAAGACAAGACAAGACAAAAACAAGACAAAGACAAGACAAGACAAAGACAAGACAAGACAAAAACAAGACAAGAAAAGACAAAAACAAGACAAGACAAAAACAAGACAAGACAAAAACAAGACAAGACAAAAACAAGACAAGACAAAAACAAGACAAGACAAAAACAAGACAAGACAAAAACAAGACAAGACAAAAACAAGACAAGACAAGACAAAAACAAGACAAGACAAAAACAAGACAAGACAAGACAAAAACAAGACAAAAACAAGACAAGACAAAAACAAGACAAGACGAGACAAAAACAAGACAAGACAAGACAAGACAAAAACAAGACAAAAACAAGACAAGACAAAACAAGACAAAAACAAGACAAGACAAAAACAAGACAAGACAAGACAAAAACAAGACAAGGCAAGACAAGACAAAAACAAGACAAAAAAAAGACAAAAACATGACAAGACAAAAACAAGACAAGACAAAAACAAGACATGACAAAAACACGACAAGACAAAGACAAGACAAGACAAAAACAAGACAAGACACGACAAAAACAAGACAGGAAAAGACAAGACAAGACAAGACAAAACAAAAACAAGACAAGACAAGACAAGACAAAAACAAGACATGACAAAAACAAGACATGACAAAAACAAGACAAGACAAAAACAAGACATGACAAAAACAAGACAAGACAAAAACAAAACAAGACAAGACAAGACCAAAACAAGAAAAGACCAAAACAAGACAAGACAAGGCAAAAACAAGACAAGACAAGGCAAAAACAAGACAAGGCAAAAACAAGACAAGACAAAAACAAGACAAAAACAAGACAAGACAAAAACAAGACAAGACAAAAACAAGACAAAAACAAGACAAGACAAAAACAAGACATGACAAAAACAAGACAAGACAAAAACAAGACAAGACAAGACCAAAACAAGACAAGACAAGACAAGACAAAAACAAGACAAGACAAGACAAAACAAGACAAGACAAGACAAAAACAAGACAAAAACAAGACAAGACAAGACATACAAGACAAGACAAGACAAAAACAAGACATAGACAAGACAAGACAAAAACAAGACAAAAACAAGACATAAACAAGACATAAACAAGACAAGACAAAAACAAGACAAGACAAAAACAAGACAAGACAAAAACAAGACAAGACAAAAACAAGACAAGACAAAAACAAGACAAGACGAGACAAAAACAAGACAAAAACAAGACAAGACAAAACAAGACAAAAACAAGACAAGACAAACAAGACAAGACAAGACGAGACAAAAACAAGACAAGACGAGACAAAAACAAGACAAGACAAGAGACAAAAACAAGACAAGACAAGACAAAAACAAGACAAGACAAAAACAAGACAAGACAAAAGACAAAAACAAGACAAGACAAGACAAAAACAAGACAAGACAAGACAAAAACAAGACAAGACGAGACAAAAACAAGACAAGACGAGACAAAAACAAGACAAGACGAGACAAAAACAAGACAAGACGAGACAAAAACAAGACAAGACGAGACAAAAACAAGACAAGACGAGACAAAAACAAGACAAGACGAGACAAAAACAAGACAAGACGAGACAAAAACAAGACAAGACAAGACAAAAACAAGACAAGACAAAAACAAGACAAGACAAAAACAAGACAAGACAAGACAAAAACAAGACAAGACAAGACAAAAACAAGACAAGACAAGACAAGACAAGACAAAAACAAGACAAGACAAGACAAGACAAGACAAAAACAAGACAAAAACAAGACAAGACAAAAACAAGACAAGACAAGACAAGACAAGACAAAAACAAGACAAGACAAAAACAATACAAGACAAGACAAAAACAAGACAAGACAAGACAAAAAAAAGACAAGACAAAAACAAGACAAGACAAAAACAAGACAAGACAAGACAAGGCAAAAACAAGACAAGACAAGACAAAAATAAGACAAGACAAGACAAAAACAAGACAAGACAAAAACAAGACAAGACAAGACAAGGCAAAAACAAGACAAGACAAGACAAAAATAAGACAAGACAAGACAAAAACAAGACAAGACAAAAACAAGACAAAAACAAGACAAAAACAAGACAAAAACAAGACAAAAACAAGACAAAAACAAGACAAGACATGACAAAAACAAGACAAGACATGACAAAAACAAGACAAGACATGACAAGATAAGACATGACAAGATAAGACAAGACATGACAAAAACAAGACAAGACAAAACAAGACAAAAACAAGACAAGACAAGACAAAAACAAGACAAAACAAAAACAAGACAAGACAAGACAAGACAAAAACAAGACAAGACAAAAACAAGACAAGACAAAAACAAGACAAGACAAAAACAAGACAAGACAAAAACAAGACAAGACAAAAACAAGACAAGACAAAAACAAGACAAGACAAAAACAAGACAAGACATGACAAGATAAGACAAGACATGACAAAAACAAGACAAGACAAAACAAGACAAAAACAAGACAAGACAAGACAAAAACAAGACATGACAAAAACAAGACAAGACAAAAACAAGACAAGACAAAAACAAGACAAGACAAAAACAAGACAAGACAAAAACAAGACAAGACAAAAACAAGACAAGACAAAAACAAGACAAGACAAGACAAGGCAAAAACAAGACAAGACAAGACAAAAATAAGACAAGACAAGACAAAAACAAGACAAGACAAAAACAAGACAAGACAAGACAAGGCAAAAACAAGACAAGACAAGACAAAAATAAGACAAGACAAGACAAAAACAAGACAAGACAAAAACAAGACAAGACAAGACAAGGCAAAAACAAGACAAGACAAGACAAAAATAAGACAAGACAAGACAAAAACAAGACAAGACAAAAACAAGACAAAAACAAGACAAAAACAAGACAAAAACAAGACAAAAACAAGACAAGACATGACAAAAACAAGACAAGACATGACAAAAACAAGACAAGACATGACAAGATAAGACATGACAAGATAAGACAAGACATGACAAAAACAAGACAAGACAAAACAAGACAAAAACAAGACAAGACAAGACAAAAACAAGACAAAACAAAAACAAGACAAGACAAGACAAGACAAAAACAAGACAAGACAAAAACAAGACAAGACAAAAACAAGACAAGACAAAAACAAGACAAGACAAAAACAAGACAAGACAAAAACAAGACAAGACAAGACAAGGCAAAAACAAGACAAGACAAGACAAAAATAAGACAAGACAAGACAAAAACAAGACAAGACAAAAACAAGACAAAAACAAGACAAAAACAAGACAAAAACAAGACAAAAACAAGACAAAAACAAGACAAGACATGACAAAAACAAGACAAGACATGACAAAAACAAGACAAGACATGACAAGATAAGACATGACAAGATAAGACAAGACATGACAAAAACAAGACAAGACAAAACAAGACAAAAACAAGACAAGACAAGACAAAAACAAGACAAAACAAAAACAAGACAAGACAAGACAAGACAAAAACAAGACAAGACAAAAACAAGACAAGACAAAAACAAGACAAGACAAAAACAAGACAAGACAAAAACAAGACAAGACAAAAACAAGACAAGACAAAAACAAGACAAGACAAAAACAAGACAAGACATGACAAGATAAGACAAGACATGACAAAAACAAGACAAGACAAAACAAGACAAAAACAAGACAAGACAAGACAAAAACAAGACATGACAAAAACAAGACAAGACAAAAACAAGACAAGACAAAAACAAGACAAGACAAAAACAAGACAAGACAAAAACAAGACAAGACAAAAACAAGACAAGACAAAAACAAGACAAGACAAGACAAGGCAAAAACAAGACAAGACAAGACAAAAATAAGACAAGACAAGACAAAAACAAGACAAGACAAAAACAAGACAAGACAAGACAAGGCAAAAACAAGACAAGACAAGACAAAAATAAGACAAGACAAGACAAAAACAAGACAAGACAAAAACAAGACAAGACAAGACAAGGCAAAAACAAGACAAGACAAGACAAAAATAAGACAAGACAAGACAAAAACAAGACAAGACAAAAACAAGACAAAAACAAGACAAAAACAAGACAAAAACAAGACAAAAACAAGACAAGACATGACAAAAACAAGACAAGACATGACAAAAACAAGACAAGACATGACAAGATAAGACATGACAAGATAAGACAAGACATGACAAAAACAAGACAAGACAAAACAAGACAAAAACAAGACAAGACAAGACAAAAACAAGACAAAACAAAAACAAGACAAGACAAGACAAGACAAAAACAAGACAAGACAAAAACAAGACAAGACAAAAACAAGACAAGACAAAAACAAGACAAGACAAAAACAAGACAAGACAAAAACAAGACAAGACAAAAACAAGACAAGACAAAAACAAGACAAGACATGACAAGATAAGACAAGACATGACAAAAACAAGACAAGACAAAACAAGACAAAAGCAAGACAAGACAAGACAAAAACAAGACATGACAAAAACAAGACAAGACAAAAACAAGACAAGACAAAAACAAGACAAGACAAAAACAAGACAAGACAAAAACAAGACAAGACAAAAACAAGACAAGACAAAAACAAGACAAAAACAAGACAAGACAAGACAAAAACAAGACAAGACAAGACAAAAAAAGGCAAAAACAAGACAAAACAAAAACAAGACAAGACAAACAAGACAAGACAAAAACAAGACATAGACAAGACAAGACAAAAACAAGACAAGACAAGACAAGACAAAAACAAGACAAGACAAGACAAGACAAAAACAAGACATAAACAAGACAAGACAAGACAAAAACAAGACAAGACAAAAACAAGACAAGACAAGACAAGACAAGACAAGACAAAAACAAGACAAGACAAAAACAAGACAAGACAAAAACAATACAAGACAAGACAAAAACAAGACAAGACAAGACAAAAACAAGACAAGACAAAAACAAGACAAGACAAGACAAAAACAAGACAAGACAAGACAAGGCAAAAACAAGACAAGACAAGACAAAAATAAGACAAGACAAGACAAAAACAAGACAAGACAAAAACAAGACAAGACAAGACAAAAACAAGACAAGACAAGACAAGACAAGGCAAAAACAAGACAAGAGAAGACTAAAACAAGACAAGACAAAACAAGACAAAAACAAGACAAGACAAGACAAAAACAAGACAAGACAAAAACAAGACAAGACAAGACAAGACAAAAACAAGACAAGAAAAAAACAAGACATGACAAAAACAAGACAAGACAAAAACAAGACAAGACAAAAACAAGACAAGACAAAAACAAGACAAGACAAAAACAAGACAAGACAAAAACAAGACAAGACAAAAACAAGACAAGACAAGACAAAAACAAGACAAGACAAGACAAGGCAAAAACAAGACAAAACAAAAACAAGACATGACAAAAACAAGACAAGACAAAACAAGACAAGACAAAAACAAGACAAGACAAAAACAAGACAAGACAAAACAAGACAAAAACAAGACAAGACAAAAACAAGACAAAACAAAAACAAGACAAGACAAAAACAAGACAAGACAAAAACAAGACAAGACAAAAACAAGACAAGACAAGACAAAAACAAGACAAGACAAAAACAAGACAAGACAAGACAAGGCAAAAACAAGACAAAACAAAAACAAGACAAGACAAACAAGACAAGACAAGACAAAAACAAGACATAGACAAGACAAGACAAAAACAAGACAAGACAAGACAAGACAAAAACAAGACAAGACAAGACAAGACAAAAACAAGACATAAACAAGACAAGACAAAAACAAGACAAGACAAAAACAAGACAAAAACAAGACATAAACAAGACAAGACAAAAACAAGACAAGACAAAAACAAGACAAGACAATAACAAGACAAGACAAGACAAAAACAAGACAAGACAAAAACAAGACAAGACAAGACAAAAACAAGACAAAAACGAGACAAGACAAGACATGACAAGATAAGACAAGACAAAAGACAAAAACAAGACAAGACAAGACAAAAACAAGACAAAAACAAGACAAGACAAAAACAAGACAAGACAAGACAAGACAAGACAAAAACAAGACAAGACAAGACAAAAACAAGACAAGACAAGACAAGACAAAAACAAGACAAAAACAAGACAAGACAAAAACAAGACAAGACAAGACAAAAACAAGACAAGACAAGACAAAAACAAGACAAAAACAAGACAAGACAAGACAAAAACACAGGTAGACCTCATAGTGGCCTGATGGACTGTTACCGAAGACAGGTTCATACGGCATTCATAACCCATATAGGCTTCAGATTGAATTTAGGGGTGCAGGCAGTGTATTCCTATGGAGAGATAAGTCAATGCAAACTGTTTGATGTAAACACCTTCTTTTAACTGTTAATCTCTAGCACTTAGCCATCCCGGATCCGGGATCGTGAATACAGACTCAAGCTCATTACCATAACGCAACGTTAACTATTCATGAAAATCACAAATTAAATGAAATAAATATGCCATCTCTCAAGCTTAGCCTTTTGTAAACAACACTGTCATCTCAGATTTTCAAAATATGCTTCTCAACCATAGGAAAACAATAATTTGTGTAACAGTAGCTAGCTAGCGTAGCATTTAGCGTTAGCATTAGCGTTAGCATCCAGCAGGCAACATTTCAACAAAAAACAAGAAAAGCCTTCAAATAAAATAATTTACCTTTGAAGAACTTCGGATGTTTTCAATGAGGAGACTCTCAGTTAGATAGCAAATGCTCAGTTTTTCCAAAAAGATTCTTTGTGTATTAGAAATAGCTCCGTTTTGTACATCACATTTGGCTTCTAAAAAACCCAGAAAATTCAGTCCTCAAAACGTGAACTTTTTTCCAAATTAACTCCATAATATCGACTGAAAACATGGCAAACGTTGTTTAGAATCAATCCTCAAGGTGTTTTTCACATATCTCTTCGATGATATATCATTCGTGGAAGCCTGGTTTCTCCTCTCTATCAAGTGGAAAAATACTTGCACCTGGCGTTGCGCACCAATTTCGACGCAGGACACCAGGCGGACACTTGGAAAATGTAGTCTCTTATGGTCAATCTTCCAATGATATGCCTACAAATACGTCACAATGCTGCCGACATCTTGGGGGAACGGCAGAAGGTCTAAGCTTATTCCTGTCGCATTCACAGCCATATAAGGAGGCATTAGAAAACAGAGCTTCAGAAATTCTGCTCATTTCCTGTTTGACGTTTCATCTTGGTTTCGCCTGTAGAATGAGTTCTGGGGCACTCACAGACAATATCTTTGCAGATTCTGAAACTTCAGAGTGTTTTCTTTCCAAAACTGTCAATAATATGCATAGTCGAGCATCTTTTCGTGACAAAATATTGCGCTTAAAACGGGAACGTTTTTTATCCAATAATGAAATAGCGCCCCCATAGACTCAACTGGTTAAGGGTTAATGCCACACGGTCAAGTTTAGGCTTGCACGGATCGGAAGGACCTTAGGAACGTACCTGAGGTCGAATTGTGCTTCTCACCCTAACGGTTCTCTCACTGTCACCCAAAAGAAAATGACGTTGTGGGGCATGCTTCATTTTGGGCCTACTTTTCTAATGGTCGCTGCGCTTAGACCGAGCTAGCTACGGTCAAGCGGGATATCTCGTTGAACTCGGCACAGCCTAGGGATTATGGTAATGCCATTGCCTGCTCTCTGTGTCTTTAAGCACCGCACTTTTTCACTCCATCCTTGCTGTGTGTGTGTGTGAGAGCTTTTCTTTGAGATCTGTTGGGAGAAATGACTGATTTACAGTTCAGTTCACACATATGAAGTTTTAAAAAGATGTGACTTTTTTAACCCTTCAAAACAGACAGTGTGACCCAATTAAAGGCACTTCCGGTTGGCACAGGAAGCTATAAGTAAACACATGTCTTAATTGAGATAAACTCAGGATTCTGTAAGTGGCTAAGTCTTTAAGTTAAGAATTGACTGATCTACACAGGTTTGAATACAGTGATTTTCATAATGACAGGTTATGTGTTTCAAAACACTTTTAGGGTGAATTTATTCACTTCCGGTTGCTCCAGGAAGCTTAAAATCAACACAGGTAGACCTCATAGGGGCCTGATGGATTGTCATCGAAGAGAGGTTCATACGAAATTCATTAACCACATAGGCTTCAGGTTGAATTTAGGGGTGCAGGCAATGTATTCCTATGGGGAGAGAAGTCAATGCAAACTGTTTGAAGTAAACACCTTCTTTTAACTGTTAAGGGTTAATGCCACACGGTCAAGGTTAGGCTTGCACGGATCGGGAGGACCTTAGGAACGTACCTGAGGTCGAATTGTGCTTCTCACCCTAACGGTTCTCTCACTGTCACCCAAAAGCAAATGACATTGAGGGCCAGGCTTCATTTTGGGCCTTTTTTTTTTCAAGGTCGCTGCACTCAGAGCGAGCTACGGTCAAGCGGGGTGTCTCGTTGAACTCGGCACAGTCTGGAGACTATGGTGATGCCATTTTTTGTGTTGATTTCAGAATGCCATTTTGGTGATGGTCCCTCTCCGTTTAAACATATTGCAAATGTACAAAAGTCAACTAGCAAGTCAGTGTCCATCAGTCAATTAGATGTCATTCTGACACCAAACTGATATCAATTGACACCAAACCCACTTTTTCCAACTCATTTAGAAGCCAACTATCACATATGTCAGAGCAGGCCCATAATTCACAGCGCCTTCAGTTTAAAACATAATAAAAACGTAAAACTCATAGTTCTAGCTGCGGGTCCAGTTCGGACATTATGTGTAGGCCTATGTGAAGCGACCCCGAATCCCGAGTTTCGGCTCGATAGGTCCTTCGGTGCCCGAGCAAAACCCTAATTGGTGCTGAAAATCCACTTTTTTCCATGCCTTGCTATGGGGTCCTTGAATGAGCTATCGGACAGAAACGTTGGGGTCCGTCTCTATGGGCCGAGCCGGTTTCAATGCACCTAGTCTTGTGTCTGAGACTTTTCTAAATGTTGTCATTTTCGTAATGGTCAAAATTAATTGAAGTCATTGCAAATGTACGAGGCTGTTTCTCGGTCCGAGAACCTTCTAGAGCCACCTAACTCACCACGCACTATCAACCTGAGGTCTAGAACAGGTTTATAAAGTTTCGGAACTCTAGGTCTGATGGTTCTTTTTTAGCTTGAACAAAGCTAACTATTGCAGGCACTGTCTGTCTCTACGCACCCCAATCCGTCTCTCCTTCCAAGTTGTGTGTCTGTGTGATTTAGTTTTCCTTTGACATTTTATGGGAAAAATGACTGATTTACAGTTCATGGGGGTTGCCTGATCACATATATGAAGTTTTGGAAAGATCTGACTTTTTTAACCCCTCGGAACAGCCCTTGAGACACCAATTATGGCACTTCCGGTTGGCACAGGAAGCTATCAAATCAAATCAAATGTATTTATATAGCCCTTCGTACATCAGCTGATATCTCAAAGTGCTGTACAGAAACCCAGCCTAAAACCCCAAACAGCAAGCAATGCAGGTGTAGAAGCACGGTGGCTAGGAAAAACTCCCTAGAAAGGCTACAACCTAGGAAGAAACCTAGAGAGGAACCAGGCTACGTGGGGTGGTCAGTCCTCTTCTGGCTGTGCCGGGTGGAGATTATAACAGAACATGGCCAAGATGTTCAAATGTTCATAAATGACCAGCATGGTCAAATAATAATAAGGCAGAACAGTTGAAACTGGAGCTATAAGCTATAAGTCAACACACATCCTCATTGGGGTATGCTTTTACAGAATCCTGAGTTTTAAGTCTTTACGTTAAGGACTGACTGATTTAGACAAGGTTCAATGCACTCTCTATCAAACTGCAGGCAGGGTATGGATATACACTTTTTGGGTAATTTTAACCACTTCCGGTTTGTCCAGGAAGCTTAGAATCAACACAGGTAGACCTCATAGTGGCCTGATGGATTGTCATCGAAGAGAGGTTCATACGGAATTCATTACCCACATAGGCTTCAGGTTGAATTTAGGGGTGCAGGCAATGTATTCCTATGGGGAGAGTAGTCAATGCAAACTGTTTGAAGTAAACACCTTCCTTTAACTGTTAAGGGTTAATGCCACACGGTCAAGGTTAGGCTTGCACTGTAACGGTTTTCATATAGTGAAGGAGAGTCGGACCAAACTGCAGCGTGTCGATTGCGATCCATGTTTATTTAAACAAACGTAAACACGACTAAACACGAACACTACAAAACAATAAACGAAACGAAACCCGAAAACAGCCTATACTTGTGTCAACTAACATCAAACAAGGACATCAAGACACTCAGGACAATCACCCACGACAAACTCAAAGAATATGGCTGCCTAAATATGGTTCCCAATCAGAGACAACGATAAACACCTGCCTCTGATTGAGAACCACTCCAGACAGCCATAGACTTTGCTAGATAACCCCACTAGCTACAATCCCAATACATACACACCAAAACCCCAAGACAAAACACACCACAATACAAAAACCCGATGCCACACCCTGGCCTGACCCAATACATGAAGAAAAACACAAAATACTTAGACCAGGGCGTGACATGCACGGATCGGGAGGACCTTAGGAACGTACCTGAGGTCGAATTGTGCTTCTCACCCTAACGGTTCTCTCACTGTCACCCAAAAGCAAATGACATTGAGGGCCAGGCTTCATTTTAGGCCTTCTTTTTTTCAAGGTCGCTGCACGCGAGCTACTGTCAAGCGGGGCGTCTCATTGAACTCGGCACAGTCTGGAGACTATGGTGATGCCATTTTTTGTGTTGATTTCAGAATGCCATTTTGGTGATGGTCCCTCTCCGTTTAAACATATTGCAAATGTACAAAAGTCTACTAGCAAGTCAGTGTCCATCAGTCAATTAGATGTCATTCTGACACCAAACTGATATCAATTGACACCAAACCCACTTTTTCCAACTCATTTAGAAGCCAACTATCACATATGTCAGAGCAGGCCCATAATTCACAGTGCCTTCTGTTTAAAACATAATAAAAACGTAAAACTCATAGTTACGTTCTAGCTGCGGGTCCAGTTCGGACATTATGTGTAGGCCTATGTGAGGCGACCCCAAATCCCGAGTTTCGGCTCGATAGGTCCTTCGGTGCCCGAGCAAAACCCTAATTGGTGCTGAAAATCCACTTTTTTTCAATGCCTTGCTATGGGGTCCTTGAATAAGCTATCGGACAGAAACGTTGGGGTCCGTCTCTATGGGCCTAGCCGGTTTCAATGCACCTAGTCTTGTGTCTATGAGACTTTTCTAAATGTTGTCATTTTCGTAATGGTCAAAATGAATTGAAGTCATTGCAAATGTACGAGGCTGTTTCTCGGTTCGAGAACCTTCTAGAGCCACCTAACTCACCACGCACTATCGACCTGAGGTCTAGAACAGGTTTATAAAGTTTCGGAACTCTAGGTCTGATGGTTCTTTTTTAGCTTGAACAAAGCTAACTATTGCAGGCACTGTCTGTCTCTACGCACCCCAATTCGTCCCTCCTTCCAAGTTGTGTGTCTGTGTGATTTAGTTTTCCTTTGACATTTTATGGGAAAAATGACTGATTTACAGTTCATGGGCGTTGCCTAATCACATATATGATGTTTTGGAAAGATCTGACTTTTTTAACCCCTCGAAACAGCCCTTGAGACACCAATTATGGCACTTCCGGTTAGCACAGGAAGCTATATGTCAACACACATCCTCATTGGGGTATGCTTTTACAGAATCCTGAGTTTTAAGTCTTTACGTTAAGAACTGACTGATTTACACAGGGTTGAATGCACTATCTCTATCAAACTGCAGGCAGGGTATGGATATACACTTTTAGGGTGATTTTAACCACTTCCGGTTGGTCCAGGAAGCTTAGAATCAACACAGGTAGACCTCATAGTGGCCTGATGGACTGTTACCGAAGACAGGTTCATACGGCATTCATAACCCATATAGGCTTCAGGTTGAATTTAGGGGTGCAGGCAATGTATTCCTATGGAGAGAGAAGTCAATGCAAACTGTTTGATGTAAACACCTTCTTTTAACTGTTAAGGGTTAATGCCACACGGTCAAGGTTAGGCTTGCACGGATCGGAAGGACCTTAGGAATGTACTTGAGGTCGAATTGTGCTTCTCACCCTAACGATTCTCTCACTGTCACCCAAAAGAAAATGACGTTGTGGGGCAGGCTTCATTTTGGGCCTACTTTTCTAATGGTCGCTGCGCTTAGACCGAGCGAGCTATGGTCAAGCGGGATATCTCGTTGAACTCGGCACGGCCTAGGGATTATGGTAATGCCATTGCCTGCTCTCTGTGTCTTTAAGCACCGCACTTTTTCACTCCATCCTTGCTGTGTGTGTGAGAGAGAGCTTTTCTTTGACATCTGTTGGGAGAAATTACTGACTTACAGTTCATGGGGGTTGCCTAGTCACACATATGAAGTTTTGAAAAGATCTGACCTTTTTAACCCTTGGAAACAGCCACTATGACACCATTTAAGGCACTTCCGGTTGGCACAGGAAGCTATAAATAAAGTCATATCCTGATTGGGGTATGCCTTTACAGAATCCTGAGTTATAAGTCTTTACGTTAAGAACTGAGTTATTTACGGAGGGTTTAGTGAGTGTGTGTTATTTCAGAAAATCATAGAAAATCACAGAAATCTCGCAGAGCTCCGCAGCACAATTTAAAAAGATTCGTATGAACACCCTGCAACTGGATCTGTAACTGTTTAAAAAAAAAAAACCTGTCTTTGAATATCACCAATTTGTCATTGTACGATTTCTCTTAAATGACGATAGATAAATGGCTGGTTCTTTTTTTATTGACACCGGAGGCTCCTTGACTTTGACGTGAAGAGGAAAATTTTTCTAAATTTTCATTTTGGACCTTTAATCCCAGAGAAATGGCCATAACTCAAAAACCGTTGAGGCCTAGACGCCATGTTGTTCGGGGCCAACTGCCCATTATGCCAAACCTACGCTCACCAAGTTTCGGCTTCGAAATATTTTCCGTTTTGGAGATAAGGCCACGTCGTGATTCGTGATGTTTTGTAAAATTGCAATATGATTGCTTATGCCCTCTTGTGGGATTTTCCGGGACAGCGGAAAAATGACCAAAATGTGATTATTTAAAAAAACGGAAACCGAATGTTCGAGAAAGTTCGTTTGATGACTTCCCGGTAGGTCTGGCCCTGCCGCTCGGCCCGACGCCGTCCGCGAACGTTTTCGGACATCTAGTAAGGGACCGTACATTTGCAATATGGACTTTCTCACTAACCAAAAAAAATGTTCCCTTAAGGTATGAAGAGCAGAGAAGCAGGGGAAGATTTTAGCTTGCGGAACTTTTTTCCTCAAAAATGTTCTGAAAGTGGTCAAAACGACCGTTGTTTGGGAAGGTTGAAAAACACGTGGTAATGCAGTTACAAAAACAGCTGTACCGTAAGTTCCGTATGGAATATTTTGATTCTGCACACAGCTATGAATAGCAGAGAAGTAGACGAATATCCCATTCACTCTAACTTCTTGTGTAACTTGCTGCAGTATTGATCAAAATAGACACTGCTTGCCAAAATGTCACAGAAACTAATGTTGGTGCTGTTACTTAAACTCCTGTAACTTTTGATGCGAATATCATTTTTGCATCCAAACTCCAGATTTGAGGAGCAGAGAAGTAGACAAAGCTGGAACACTTGACATGTCTTGTCTAAGTGGTTGCAAAGTGGTTTTATTAGCTGATTGGTGTCAAAAATAGCTTGATTTCACGTACAAAGAATGTCACAATGAGTGATACGGTTTTCTTCCGTCGAAAGAGAGGAGGACCAAAATGCAGCGTGGTTATTTGTAAACATCTTTAATAAAGATGAAAATACGAACAATATCCAAAAACAATAAACGTGAAAAAACGAAACAGCTGGTGCAACAAACACAGAGACAGGAACAATCACCCACGAAACACCTAAAGAATATGGCTGCCTAAATATGGTTCCCAATCAGAGACAACGATAAACACCTGCCTCTTATTGAGAACCACTATAGACTTTTCTATACTACACCACAATCCCATAACTTACAAAAAAATCCTAGACAAAGCACACCACATAAATAACCCATGTCAAACCCTGGCCTGACCAAAATAATAAAGAAAACACAAAATACTAAGACCAGGGCGTGACATTGAGTTTCTTGAGAGATCCAATGAAAGCGGAAGGAGGACATAAAAAGGACAAGAAAGTGAAAAACGGAAACAGTATAACAGATATCCAAAATTCTATACAAACAACTTGATCGAGACCGTTGCGAATTTGTTGATATTGGAACGGCATTTCTAGCTTAATAAACGGTGTAGGAGGAGTGTCTCCTCATGATTTTGGCCCTGCAGCGTCTGCGAGTATCCTAGCCAACGGTTCCGTTTTGGAATATCAGAATTGACACAGAGAGCTGTAGTGAAGAGCAGGTGAGGGATTTCTTAAATCGCTCTCCCTCGAGAACGGTAGACCCAATTTTAAAAGCGTTTCCTTCCGCCCTTGAGAAGCAGAGAAGAAGAGGAACATTTCATTCCAAGCTATGTTTGTGTAACTGTTTGTTTAGTGGTCAAAACGATAGTTGTTTGGGAAAGTAATGAATTGATTTGCTTGCTGGCTTTTCTATGAAGAGCAGAGGAGCAGTGGAAGATTTTACAAAGCAGCTGTACCGTAAGTTCCGTATGGATTATTTTGATTCTGCACACAGCTATGAATAGCAGAGAAGTAGACGAATATCCCATTCACTCTAACTTCTTGTCTAACTTGTTGCAGTATTGGTCAAAATAGACACTGCTTGCCAAAATGTTACAGAAACTGATGTTGGTGCTGTTACTTAAACTCCTGTAACTTTTGATGCGAATATCATTTTTGCCTCCAAACTCCAGATTTGAGTAGCAGAGAAGTAGACGAAGCTGGAACACTTGACATGTCTTGTCTAAGTGGTTGCAAAGTGGTTTTATTAGCTGATTTGTGTCAAAAATGGCTTGATTTCACTTACAAAGAATGTCACTTGGAAGTGATGATGTCACAATGGGGCACTTGAGTTTCTTGAGAGATCCAATGAAAGCAGAAGGAGGACATAAAGAGGACAATAAAAGTGAAAAATGGAAACAGTATAACAGATATCAAAAATTCTATACAACCAACTTGATCGAGACCGTTGCGAATTTGTTGATATTGGAACGGCATTTCTAGCTTAAACGGTGTAGGAGGAGTGTCTCCTCATGATTTTGGCCCTGCAGCGTCTGCGAGTATCCTAGCCAACGGTTCCGTTTTGGAATATCAGAATTGACACAGAGAGCTGTTAGTGAAGAGCAGGTGAGGTGTTTCTTAAATCGCACTCCCTCGAGAACGGTAGACCCAATTTTAAAAGCGTTTCCGCCCTTGAGAAGCAGAGAAGTAGAGGAAGATTTTATGCCAAAATATGTTTGTGTAACTGTTTGTTTAGTGGTCAAAACGATAGTTGTTTGGGAAAGTAATAAATTGCCTTGCTGCTGGCATGATTTACAGACACTTGAAAGTGAGGCGATGGGTTACGAAAACGGCTATAGGTACAGATTGGTAGCCCCGATTTGAAATCCGCCCTTTTCTATGAAGAACAGAGAAGCAGGGGAAGATTTTAGCTTGCGGAACTTTTTTCCTCAAAAATGCTCCGACAGTGGTCAAAACGACCGTTGTTTGGGAAGGTTGAAAAACACGTGGTAATGCAGTTACAAAAACAGCTATACCGTAAGTTCCGTATGGAATATTTTGATTCTGCACACAGCTATGAATAGCAGAGAAGTAGACGAATATCCCATTCACTCTAACTTCTTGTCTAACTTGTTGCAGTATTGGTCAAAATAGACACTGCTTGCCAAAATGTTACAGAAACTGATGTTGGTGCTGTTACTTAAACTCCTGTAACTTTTGATGCGAATATCATTTTTGCCTCCAAACTCCAGATTTGAGTAGCAGAGAAGTAGACGAAGCTGGAACACTTGACATGTCTTGTCTAAGTGGTTGCAGAGTGGTTTTATTAGTTGATTTGTGTCAAAAATTGCTTGATTTCACTTACAAAGAATGTCACTTGGAAGTGATGATGTCACAATGGGGCACTTGAGTTTCTTGAGAGATCCAATGAAAGCGGAAGGAGGACATAAAGAGGACAAGAAAGTGAAAAACGGAAACAGTATAACAGATATCCAAAATTCTATACAAACAACTTGATCGAGACCGTTGCGAATTTGTTGATATTGGAACGGCATTTCTAGCTTAATAAACGGTGTAGGAGGAGTGTCTCCTCATGATTTTGGCCCTGCAGCGTCTGCGAGTATCCTAGCCAACTAGGAATTTTGGAATATCAGAATTGACACAGAGAGCTGTTAGTGAAGAGCAGGTGAGGGGTTTATTAGATCGCTCTCCCTCGAGAACGGTAGACCCAATTTTAAAAGCGTTTCTGCCCTTGAGAAGCAGAGAAGTAGAGGAAGATTTTATGCCAAAATATGTTTGTGTAACTGTTTGTTTAGTGGTCAAAACGATAGTTGTTAGGGAAAGTAATAAATTGCCTTGCTGCTGCCATGATTTACAGACACTTGAAAGTGAGGCGATGGGTTACGAAAACGGCTATAGGTACAGATTGGTAGCCCCGATATGAAATCCGCCCTTTTCTATGAAGAGCAGAGAAGCAGGGGAAGATTTTAGCTTGCGGAACTTTTTTCCTCAAAAATGCTCCTAAAGTGATCAAAACGACCTTTGTTTGGGGAAGGTTGAAAAACAAGTGGTAATGCAGTTACAAAAACAGCTGTACCGTAAGTTCCGTATGGAATATTTTGATTCTGCACACAGCTATGAATAGCAGAGAAGTAGACGAATATCCCATTCACTCTAACTTCTTGTCTAACTTGTTGCAGTATTGGTCAAAATAGACACTGCTTGCCAAAATGTTACAGAAACTGATGTTGGTGCTGTTACTTAAACTCCTGTAACTTTTGATGCGAATATCATTTTTGCCTCCAAACTCCAGAGTTGAGTAGCAGAGAAGTAGACGAAGCTGGAACACTTGACATGTCTTGTCTAAGTGCTTGCAAAGTGGTTTTATTAGCTGATTTGTGTCAAAAATTGCTTGATTTCACTTACAAAGAATGTCACTTGGAAGTGATGATGTCACAATGGGGCACTTGAGTTTCTTGAGAGATCCAATGAAAGCGGAAGGAGGACATAAAAAGGACAAGAAAGTGAAAAACGGAAACAGTATAACAGATATCCAAAATTCTATACAAACAACTTGATCGAGACCGTTGCGAATTTGTTGATATTGGAACGGCATTTCTAGCTTAATAAACGGTGTAGGAGGAGTGTCTCCTCATGATTTTGGCCCTGCAGCGTCTGCGAGTATCCTAGCCAACCAGGAATTTTGGAATATCAGAATTGACACAGAGAGCTGTTAGTGAAGAGCAGGTGAGGGGTTTATTAGATCGCTCTCCCTCGAGAACGGTAGACCCAATTTTAAAAGCGTTTCCGCCCTTGAGAAGCAGAGAAGTAGAGGAAGATTTTATGCCAAAATATGTTTGTGTAACTGTTTGTTTAGTGGTCAAAACGATAGTTGTTAGGGAAAGTAATAAATTGCCTTGCTGCTGCCATGATTTACAGACACTTGAAAGTGAGGCGATGGGTTACGAAAACGGCTATAGGTACAGATTGGTTGCCCCGATATGAAATCCGCCCTTTTCTATGAAGAGCAGAGAAGCAGGGGAAGATTTTAGCTTGCGGAACTTTTTTCCTCAAAAATGCTCCGAAAGTGATCAAAACGACCGTTGTTTGGGGAAGGTTGAAAAACAAGTGGTAATGCAGTTACAAAAACAGCTGTACCGTAAGTTCCGTATGGAATATTTTGATTCTGCACACAGCTATGAATAGCAGAGAAGTAGACGTATATCTCATTCACTCTAACTTCTTGTCTAACTTGTTGCAGTATTGGTCAAAATAGACACTGCTTGCCAAAATGTTACAGAAACTGATGTTGGTGCTGTTACTTAAACTCCTGTAACTTTTGATGCGAATATCATTTTTGCCTCCAAACTCCAGATTTGAGTAGCAGAGAAGTAGACGAAGCTGGAACACTTGACATGTCTTGTCTAAGTGCTTGCAAAGTGGTTTTATTAGCTGATTTGTGTCAAAAATTGCTTGATTTCACTTACAAAGAATGTCACTTGGAAGTGATGATGTCACAATGGGGCACTTGAGTTTCTTGAGAGATCCAATGAAAGCGGAAGGAGGACATAAAGAGGACAAGAAAGTGAAAAACGGAAACAGTATAACAGATATCCAAAATTCTATACAAACAACTTGATCGAGACCGTTGCGAATTTGTTGGTATTGGAACGGCATTTCTAGCTTAATAAACGGTGTAGGAGGAGTGTCTCCTCATGATTTTGGCCCTGCAGCGTCTGCGAGTATCCTAGCCAACTAGGAATTTTGGAATATCAGAATTGACACAGAGAGCTGTTAGTGAAGAGCAGGTGAGGGGTTTATTAGATCGCTCTCCCTCGAGAACGGTAGACCCAATTTTAAAAGCGTTTCTGCCCTTGAGAAGCAGAGAAGTAGAGGAAGATTTTATGCCAAAATATGTTTGTGTAACTGTTTGTTTAGTGGTCAAAACGATAGTTGTTAGGGAAAGTAATAAATTGCCTTGCTGCTGCCATGATTTACAGACACTTGAAAGTGAGGCGATGGGTTACGAAAACGGCTATGGGTACAGATTGGTAGCCCCGATATGAAATCCGCCCTTTTCTATGAAGAGCAGAGAAGCAGGGGAAGATTTTAGCTTGCGGAACTTTTTTCCTCAAAAATGCTCCGAAAGTGATCAAAACGACCGTTGTTTGGGGAAGGTTGAAAAACAAGTGGTAATGCAGTTACAAAAACAGCTGTACCGTAAGTTCCGTATGGAATATTTTGATTCTGCACACAGCTATGAATAGCAGAGAAGTAGACGAATATCCCATTCACTCTAACTTCTTGTCTAACTTGTTGCAGTATTGGTCAAAATAGACACTGCTTGCCAAAATGTTACAGAAACTGATGTTGGTGCTGTTACTTAAACTCCTGTAACTTTTGATGCGAATATCATTTTTGCCTCCAAACTCCAGATTTGAGTAGCAGAGAAGTAGAAGAAGCTGGAACACTTGACATGTCTTGTCTAAGTGCTTGCAAAGTGGTTTTATTAGCTGATTTGTGTCAAAAATTGCTTGATTTCACTTACAAAGAATGTCACTTGGAAGTGATGATGTCACAATGGGGCACTTGAGTTTCTTGAGAGATCCAATGAAAGCGGAAGGAGGACATAAAGAGGACAAGAAAGTGAAAAACGGAAACAGTATAACAGATATCCAAAATTCTATACAAACAACTTGATCGAGACCGTTGCGAATTTGTTGGTATTGGAACGGCATTTCTAGCTTAATAAACGGTGTAGGAGGAGTGTCTCCTCATGATTTTGGCCCTGCAGCGTCTGCGAGTATCCTAGCCAACTAGGAATTTTGGAATATCATAATTGACACAGAGAGCTGTTAGTGAAGAGCAGGTGAGGGGTTTATTAGATCGCTCTCCCTCGAGAACGGTAGACCCAATTTTAAAAGCGTTTCTGCCCTTGAGAAGCAGAGAAGTAGAGGAAGATTTTATGCCAAAATATGTTTGTGTAACTGTTTGTTTAGTGGTCAAAACGATAGTTGTTAGGGAAAGTAATAAATTGCCTTGCTGCTGCCATGATTTACAGACACTTGAAAGTGAGGCGATGGGTTACGAAAACGGCTATAGGTACAGATTGGTAGCCCCGATATGAAATCCGCCCTTTTCTATGAAGAGCAGAGAAGCAGGGGAAGATTTTAGCTTGCGGAACTTTTTTCCTCAAAAATGCTCCGAAAGTGATCAAAACGACCGTTGTTTGGGGAAGGTTGAAAAACAAGTGGTAATGCAGTTACAAAAACAGCTGTACCGTAAGTTCCGTATGGAATATTTTGATTCTGCACACAGCTATGAATAGCAGAGAAGTAGACGAATATCCCATTCACTCTAACTTCTTGTCTAACTTGTTGCAGTATTGGTCAAAATAGACACTGCTTGCCAAAATGTTACAGAAACTGATGTTGGTGCTGTTACTTAAACTCCTGTAACTTTTGATGCGAATATCATTTTTGCCTCCAAACTCCAGATTTGAGTAGCAGAGAAGTAGACGAAGCTGGAACACTTGACATGTCTTGTCTAAGTGCTTGCAAAGTGGTTTTATTAACTGATTTGTGTAAAAAATTGCTTGATTTCACTTACAAAGAATGTCACTTGGAAGTGATGATGTCACAATGGGGCACTTGAGTTTCTTGAGAGATCCAATGAAAGCGGAAGGAGGACATAAAGAGGACAAGAAAGTGAAAAACGGAAACAGTATAACAGATATCCAAAATTCTATACAAACAACTTGATCGAGACCGTTGCGAATTTGTTGATATTGGAACGGCATTTCTAGCTTAATAAACGGTGTAGGAGGAGTGTCTCCTGGTGATTTTGGCCCTGCAGCGTCTGCGAGTATCCTAGCCAACTAGGAATTTTGGAATATCATAATTGACACAGAGAGCTGTTAGTGAAGAGCAGGTGAGGGGTTTATTAGATCGCTCTCCCTCGAGAACGGTAGACCCAATTTTAAAAGCGTTTCTGCCCTTGAGAAGCAGAGAAGTAGAGGAAGATTTTATGCCAAAATATGTTTGTGTAACTGTTTGTTTAGTGGTCAAAACGATAGTTGTTAGGGAAAGTAATAAATTGCCTTGCTGCTGCCATGATTTACAGACACTTGAAAGTGAGGCGATGGGTTACGAAAACGGCTATAGGTACAGATTGGTAGCCCCGATATGAAATCCGCCCTTTTCTATGAAGAGCAGAGAAGCAGGGGAAGATTTTAGCTTGCGGAACTTTTTTCCTCAAAAATGCTCCTAAAGTGATCAAAACGACCGTTGTTTGGGGAAGGTTGAAAAACAAGTGGTAATGCAGTTACAAAAACAGCTGTACCGTAAGTTCCGTATGGAATATTTTGATTCTGCACACAGCTATGAATAGCAGAGAAGTAGACGAATATCCCATTCACTCTAACTTCTTGTCTAACTTGTTGCAGTATTGGTCAAAATAGACACTGCTTGCCAAAATGTTACAGAAACTGATGTTGGTGCTGTTACTTAAACTCCTGTAACTTTTGATGCGAATATCATTTTTGCCTCCAAACTCCAGATTTGAGTAGCAGAGAAGTAGACGAAGCTGGAACACTTGACATGTCTTGTCTAAGTGCTTGCAAAGTGGTTTTATTAACTGATTTGTGTAAAAAATTGCTTGATTTCACTTACAAAGAATGTCACTTGGAAGTGATGATGTCACAATGGGGCACTTGAGTTTCTTGAGAGATCCAATGAAAGCGGAAGGAGGACATAAAGAGGACAAGAAAGTGAAAAACGGAAACAGTATAACAGATATCCAAAATTCTATACAAACAACTTGATCGAGACCGTTGCGAATTTGTTGATATTGGAACGGCATTTCTAGCTTAATAAACGGTGTAGGAGGAGTGTCTCCTGGTGATTTTGGCCCTGCAGCGTCTGCGAGTATCCTAGCCAACTAGGAATTTTGGAATATCATAATTGACACAGAGAGCTGTTAGTGAAGAGCAGGTGAGGGGTTTATTAGATCGCTCTCCCTCGAGAACGGTAGACCCAATTTTAAAAGCGTTTCTGCCCTTGAGAAGCAGAGAAGTAGAGGAAGATTTTATGCCAAAATATGTTTGTGTAACTGTTTGTTTAGTGGTCAAAACGATAGTTGTTAGGGAAAGTAATAAATTGCCTTGCTGCTGCCATGATTTACAGACACTTGAAAGTGAGGCGATGGGTTACGAAAACGGCTATAGGTACAGATTGGTAGCCCCGATATGAAATCCGCCCTTTTCTATGAAGAGCAGAGAAGCAGGGGAAGATTTTAGCTTGCGGAACTTTTTTCCTCAAAAATGCTCCTAAAGTGATCAAAACGACCGTTGTTTGGGGAAGGTTGAAAAACAAGTGGTAATGCAGTTACAAAAACAGCTGTACCGTAAGTTCCGTATGGAATATTTTGATTCTGCACACAGCTATGAATAGCAGAGAAGTAGACGAATATCCCATTCACTCTAACTTCTTGTCTAACTTGTTGCAGTATTGGTCAAAATAGACACTGCTTGCCAAAATGTTACAGAAACTGATGTTGGTGCTGTTACTTAAACTCCTGTAACTTTTGATGCGAATATCATTTTTGCCTCCAAACTCCAGATTTGAGTAGCAGAGAAGTAGACGAAGCTGGAACACTTGACATGTCTTGTCTAAGTGCTTGCAAAGTGGTTTTATTAACTGATTTGTGTAAAAAATTGCTTGATTTCACTTACAAAGAATGTCACTTGGAAGTGATGATGTCACAATGGGGCACTTGAGTTTCTTGAGAGATCCAATGAAAGCGGAAGGAGGACATAAAGAGGACAAGAAAGTGAAAAACGGAAACAGTATAACAGATATCCAAAATTCTATACAAACAACTTGATCGAGACCGTTGCGAATTTGTTGATATTGGAACGGCATTTCTAGCTTAATAAACGGTGTAGGAGGAGTGTCTCCTGGTGATTTTGGCCCTGCAGCGTCTGCGAGTATCCTAGCCAACTAGGAATTTTGGAATATCATAATTGACACAGAGAGCTGTTAGTGAAGAGCAGGTGAGGGGTTTATTAGATCGCTCTCCCTCGAGAACGGTAGACCCAATTTTAAAAGCGTTTCTGCCCTTGAGAAGCAGAGAAGTAGAGGAAGATTTTATGCCAAAATATGTTTGTGTAACTGTTTGTTTAGTGGTCAAAACGATAGTTGTTAGGGAAAGTAATAAATTGCCTTGCTGCTGCCATGATTTACAGACACTTGAAAGTGAGGCGATGGGTTACGAAAACGGCTATAGGTACAGATTGGTAGCCCCGATATGAAATCCGCCCTTTTCTATGAAGAGCAGAGAAGCAGGGGAAGATTTTAGCTTGCGGAACTTTTTTCCTCAAAAATGCTCCTAAAGTGATCAAAACGACCGTTGTTTGGGGAAGGTTGAAAAACAAGTGGTAATGCAGTTACAAAAACAGCTGTACCGTAAGTTCCGTATGGAATATTTTGATTCTGCACACAGCTATGAATAGCAGAGAAGTAGACGAATATCCCATTCACTCTAACTTCTTGTCTAACTTGTTGCAGTATTGGTCAAAATAGACACTGCTTGCCAAAATGTTACAGAAACTGATGTTGGTGCTGTTACTTAAACTCCTGTAACTTTTGATGCGAATATCATTTTTGCCTCCAAACTCCAGATTTGAGTAGCAGAGAAGTAGACGAAGCTGGAACACTTGACATGTCTTGTCTAAGTGCTTGCAAAGTGGTTTTATTAACTGATTTGTGTAAAAAATTGCTTGATTTCACTTACAAAGAATGTCACTTGGAAGTGATGATGTCACAATGGGGCACTTGAGTTTCTTGAGAGATCCAATGAAAGCGGAAGGAGGACATAAAGAGGACAAGAAAGTGAAAAACGGAAACAGTATAACAGATATCCAAAATTCTATACAAACAACTTGATCGAGACCGTTGCGAATTTGTTGATATTGGAACGGCATTTCTAGCTTAATAAACGGTGTAGGAGGAGTGTCTCCTGGTGATTTTGGCCCTGCAGCGTCTGCGAGTATCCTAGCCAACTAGAAATTTTGGAATATCAGAATTGACACAGAGAGCTGTTAGTGAAGAGCAGGTGAGGGGTTTATTAGATCGCTCTCCCTCGAGAACGGTAGACCCAATTTTAAAAGCGTTTCCGCCCTTGAGAAGCAGAGAAGTAGAGGAAGATTTTATGCCAAAATATGTTTGTGTAACTGTTTGTTTAGTGGTCAAAACGATAGTTGTTAGAGAAAGTAATAAATTGCCTTGCTGCTGCCATGATTTACAGACACTTGAAAGTGAGGCGATGGGTTACGAAAACGGCTATAGTTACAGATTGGTAGCCCCGATATGAAATCCGCCCTTTTCTATGAAGAGCAGAAAAGCAGGGGAAGATTTTAGCTTGCGGAACTTTTTTCCTCAAAAATGCTCCTAAAGTGATCAAAACGACCGTTGTTTGGGGAAGGTTGAAAAACAAGTGGTAATGCAGTTACAAAAACAGCTGTACCGTAAGTTCCGTATGGAATATTTTGATTCTGCACACAGCTATGAATAGCAGAGAAGTAGACGAATATCCCATTCACTCTAACTTCTTGTCTAACTTGTTGCAGTATTGGTCAAAATAGACACTGCTTGCCAAAATGTTACAGAAACTGATGTTGGTGCTGTTACTTAAACTCCTGTAACTTTTGATGCGAATATCATTTTTGCCTCCAAACTCCAGATTTGAGTAGCAGAGAAGTAGACGAAGCTGGAACACTTGACATGTCTTGTCTAAGTGCTTGCAAAGTGGTTTTATTAACTGATTTGTGTAAAAAATTGCTTGATTTCACTTACAAAGAATGTCACTTGGAAGTGATGATGTCACAATGGGGCACTTGAGTTTCTTGAGAGATCCAATGAAAGCGGAAGGAGGACATAAAGAGGACAAGAAAGTGAAAAACGGAAACAGTATAACAGATATCCAAAATTCTATACAAACAACTTGATCGAGACCGTTGCGAATTTGTTGATATTGGAACGGCATTTCTAGCTTAATAAACGGTGTAGGAGGAGTGTCTCCTGGTGATTTTGGCCCTGCAGCGTCTGCGAGTATCCTAGCCAACTAGGAATTTTGGAATATCATAATTGACACAGAGAGCTGTTAGTGAAGAGCAGGTGAGGGGTTTATTAGATCGCTCTCCCTCGAGAACGGTAGACCCAATTTTAAAAGCGTTTCTGCCCTTGAGAAGCAGAGAAGTAGAGGAAGATTTTATGCCAAAATATGTTTGTGTAACTGTTTGTTTAGTGGTCAAAACGATAGTTGTTAGGGAAAGTAATAAATTGCCTTGCT
The DNA here is from genome assembly GCF_057628025.1 of Oncorhynchus mykiss. NCBI lineage: Eukaryota > Metazoa > Chordata > Actinopteri > Salmoniformes > Salmonidae > Oncorhynchus > Oncorhynchus mykiss. The sequence continues at coordinate 40,083,220 of NC_143036.1, forward strand.
GCTGCCATGATTTACAGACACTTGAAAGTGAGGCGATGGGTTACGAAAACGGCTATAGGTACAGATTGGTAGCCCCGATATGAAATCCGCCCTTTTCTATGAAGAGCAGAGAAGCAGGGGAAGATTTTAGCTTGCGGAACTTTTTTCCTCAAAAATGCTCCTAAAGTGATCAAAACGACCGTTGTTTGGGGAAGGTTGAAAAACAAGTGGTAATGCAGTTACAAAAACAGCTGTACCGTAAGTTCCGTATGGAATATTTTGATTCTGCACACAGCTATGAATAGCAGAGAAGTAGACGAATATCCCATTCACTCTAACTTCTTGTCTAACTTGTTGCAGTATTGGTCAAAATAGACACTGCTTGCCAAAATGTTACAGAAACTGATGTTGGTGCTGTTACTTAAACTCCTGTAACTTTTGATGCGAATATCATTTTTGCCTCCAAACTCCAGATTTGAGTAGCAGAGAAGTAGACGAAGCTGGAACACTTGACATGTCTTGTCTAAGTGCTTGCAAAGTGGTTTTATTAACTGATTTGTGTAAAAAATTGCTTGATTTCACTTACAAAGAATGTCACTTGGAAGTGATGATGTCACAATGGGGCACTTGAGTTTCTTGAGAGATCCAATGAAAGCGGAAGGAGGACATAAAGAGGACAAGAAAGTGAAAAACGGAAACAGTATAACAGATATCCAAAATTCTATACAAACAACTTGATCGAGACCGTTGCGAATTTGTTGATATTGGAACGGCATTTCTAGCTTAATAAACGGTGTAGGAGGAGTGTCTCCTGGTGATTTTGGCCCTGCAGCGTCTGCGAGTATCCTAGCCAACTAGAAATTTTGGAATATCAGAATTGACACAGAGAGCTGTTAGTGAAGAGCAGGTGAGGGGTTTATTAGATCGCTCTCCCTCGAGAACGGTAGACCCAATTTTAAAAGCGTTTCCGCCCTTGAGAAGCAGAGAAGTAGAGGAAGATTTTATGCCAAAATATGTTTGTGTAACTGTTTGTTTAGTGGTCAAAACGATAGTTGTTAGAGAAAGTAATAAATTGCCTTGCTGCTGCCATGATTTACAGACACTTGAAAGTGAGGCGATGGGTTACGAAAACGGCTATAGTTACAGATTGGTAGCCCCGATATGAAATCCGCCCTTTTCTATGAAGAGCAGAAAAGCAGGGGAAGATTTTAGCTTGCGGAACTTTTTTCCTCAAAAATGCTCCTAAAGTGATCAAAACGACCGTTGTTTGGGGAAGGTTGAAAAACAAGTGGTAATGCAGTTACAAAAACAGCTGTACCGTAAGTTCCGTATGGAATATTTTGATTCTGCACACAGCTATGAATAGCAGAGAAGTAGACGAATATCCCATTCACTCTAACTTCTTGTCTAACTTGTTGCAGTATTGGTCAAAATAGACACTGCTTGCCAAAATGTTACAGAAACTGATGTTGGTGCTGTTACTTAAACTCCTGTAACTTTTGATGCGAATATCATTTTTGCCTCCAAACTCCAGATTTGAGTAGCAGAGAAGTAGACGAAGCTGGAACACTTGACATGTCTTGTCTAAGTGCTTGCAAAGTGGTTTTATTAACTGATTTGTGTAAAAAATTGCTTGATTTCACTTACAAAGAATGTCACTTGGAAGTGATGATGTCACAATGGGGCACTTGAGTTTCTTGAGAGATCCAATGAAAGCGGAAGGAGGACATAAAGAGGACAAGAAAGTGAAAAACGGAAACAGTATAACAGATATCCAAAATTCTATACAAACAACTTGATCGAGACCGTTGCGAATTTGTTGATATTGGAACGGCATTTCTAGCTTAATAAACGGTGTAGGAGGAGTGTCTCCTGGTGATTTTGGCCCTGCAGCGTCTGCGAGTATCCTAGCCAACTAGAAATTTTGGAATATCAGAATTGACACAGAGAGCTGTTAGTGAAGAGCAGGTGAGGGGTTTATTAGATCGCTCTCCCTCGAGAACGGTAGACCCAATTTTAAAAGCGTTTCCGCCCTTGAGAAGCAGAGAAGTAGAGGAAGATTTTATGCCAAAATATGTTTGTGTAACTGTTTGTTTAGTGGTCAAAACGATAGTTGTTAGAGAAAGTAATAAATTGCCTTGCTGCTGCCATGATTTACAGACACTTGAAAGTGAGGCGATGGGTTACGAAAACGGCTATAGTTACAGATTGGTAGCCCCGATATGAAATCCGCCCTTTTCTATGAAGAGCAGAGAAGCAGGGGAAGATTTTAGCTTGCGGAACTTTTTTCCTCAAAAATGCTCCGAAAGTGATCAAAACGACCGTTGTTTGGGGAAGGTTGAAAAACAAGTGGTAATGCAGTTACAAAAACAGCTGTACCGTAAGTTCCGTATGGAATATTTTGATTCTGCACACAGCTATGAATAGCAGAGAAGTAGACGAATATCCCATTCACTCTAACTTCTTGTCTAACTTGTTGCAGTATTGGTCAAAATAGACACTGCTTGCCAAAATGTTACAGAAACTGATGTTGGTGCTGTTACTTAAACTCCTGTAACTTTTGATGCGAATATCATTTTTGCCTCCAAACTCCAGATTTGAGTAGCAGAGAAGTAGACGAAGCTGAAACACTTGACATGTCTTGTCTAAGTGCTTGCAAAGTGGTTTTATTAGCTGATTTGTGTCAAAAATTGCTTGATTTCACTTACAAAGAATGTCACTTGGAAGTGATGATGTCACAATGGGGCACTTGAGTTTCTTGAGAGATCCAATGAAAGCGGAAGGAGGACATAAAGAGGACAAGAAAGTGAAAAACGGAAACAGTATAACAGATATCCAAAATTCTATACAAACAACTTGATCGAGACCGTTGCGAATTTGTTGATATTGGAACGGCATTTCTAGCTTAATCAACGGCGTAGGAGGAGTGTCTCCTCATGATTTTTGCCCTGCAGCGTCTGCGAGTATCCTAGCCAACTAGGAATTTTGGAATATCAGAATTGACACAGAGAGCTGTTAGTGAAGAGCAGTTGAGGGGTTTATTAGATCGCTCTCCCTCGAGAACGGTAGACCCAATTTTAAAAGCGTTTCCGCCCTTGAGAAGCAGAGAAGTAGAGGAAGATTTTATGCCAAAATATGTTTGTGTAACTGTTTGTTTAGTGGTCAAAACGATAGTTGTTTGGGAAAGTAATAAATTGCCTTGCTGCTGGCATGATTTACAGACACTTGAAAGTGAGGCGATGGGTTACGAAAACGGCTATAGGTCCAGATTGGTAGCCCCGATTTGAAATACGCCCTTTTCTATGAAGAGCAGAGAAGCAGGGGAAGATTTTAGCTTGCGGAACTTTTTTCCTCAAAAATGCTCCGAAAGTGGTCAAAACGACCGTTGTTTGGGAAGGTTGAAAAACCCGTGGTAATGCAGTTACAAAAAGAGCTGTACCGTAAGTTCCGTATGGAATATTTTGATTCTGCACACAGCTATGAATAGCAGAGAAGTAGACGAATATCCCATTCACTCTAACTTCTTGTCTAACTTGTTGCAGTATTGGTCAAAATAGACACTGCTTGCCAAAATGTTACAGAAACTGATGTTGGTGCTGTTACTTAAACTCCTGTAACTTTTGATGCGAATATCATTTTTGCCTCCAAACTCCAGATTTGAGTAGCAGAGAAGTAGACGAAGCTGAAACACTTGACATGTCTTGTCTAAGTGCTTGCAAAGTGGTTTTATTAGCTGATTTGTGTCAAAAATTGCTTGATTTCACTTACAAAGAATGTCACTTGGAAGTGATGATGTCACAATGGGGCACTTGAGTTTCTTGAGAGATCCAATGAAAGCCGAAGGAGGACATAAAGAGGACAAGAAAGTGAAAAACGGAAACAGTATAACAGATATCCAAAATTCTATACAAACAACTTGATCGAGACCATTGCGAATTTGTTGATATTGGAACGGCATTTCTAGCTTAATAAACGGTTTAGGAGGAGTGTCTCCTCATGATTTTGGCCCTGCAGCGTCTGCGAGTATCCTAGCCAACTAGGAATTTTGGAATATCAGAATTGACACAGAGAGCTGTTAGTGAAGAGCAGTTGAGGGGTTTATTAGATCGCTCTCCCTCGAGAACGGTAGACCCAATTTTAAAAGCGTTTCCGCCCTTGAGAAGCAGAGAAGTAGAGGAAGATTTTATGCCAAAATATGTTTGTGTAACTGTTTGTTTAGTGGTCAAAACGATAGTTGTTTGGGAAAGTAATAAATTGCCTTGCTGCTGGCATGATTTACAGACACTTGAAAGTGAGGCGATGGGTTACGAAAACGGCTATAGGTCCAGATTGGTAGCCCCGATTTGAAATACGCCCTTTTCTATGAAGAGCAGAGAAGCAGGGGAAGATTTTAGCTTGCGGAACTTTTTTCCTCAAAAATGCTCCGAAAGTGGTCAAAACGACCGTTGTTTGGGAAGGTTGAAAAACCCGTGGTAATGCAGTTACAAAAACAGCTGTACCGTAAGTTCCGTATGGAATATTTTGATTCTGCACACAGCTATGAATAGCAGAGAAGTAGACGAATATCCCATTCACTCTAACTTCTTGTCTAACTTGTTGCAGTATTGGTCAAAATAGACACTGCTTGCCAAAATGTTACAGAAACTGATGTTGGTGCTGTTACTTAAACTCCTGTAACTTTTGATGCGAATATCATTTTTGCCTCCAAACTCCAGATTTGAGTAGCAGAGAAGTAGACGAAGCTGGAACACTTGACATGTCTTGTCTAAGTGGTAGCAAAGTGGTTTTATTAGCTGATTTGTGTCAAAAATTGCTTGATTTCACTTACAAAGAATGTCACTTGGAAGTGATGATGTCACAATGGGGCACTTGAGTTTCTTGAGAGATCCAATGAAAGCGGAAGGAGGACATAAAGAGGACAAGAAAGTGAAAAACGGAAACAGTATAACAGATATCCAAAATTCTATAAAAAACAACTTGATCGAGACCATTGCGAATTTGTTGATATTGGAACGGCATTTCTAGCTTAATAAACGGTGTAGGAGGAGTGTCTCCTCATGATTTTGGCCCTGCAGCGTCTGCGAGTATCCTAGCCAACTAGGAATTTTGGAATATCAGAATTGACACAGAGAGCTGTTAGTGAAGAGCAGTTGAGGGGTTTATTAGATCGCTCTCCCTCGAGAACGGTAGACCCAATTTTAAAAGTGTTTCCGCCCTTGAGAAGCAGAGAAGTAGAGGAAGATTTTATGCCAAAATATGTTTGTGTAACTGTTTGTTTAGTGGTCAAAACGATAGTTGTTTGGGAAAGTAATAAATTGCCTTGCTGCTGGCATGATTTACAGACACTTGAAAGTGAGGCGATGGGTTACGAAAACGGCTATAGGTCCAGATTGGTAGCCCCGATTTGAAATACGCCCTTTTCTATGAAGAGCAGAGAAGCAGGGGAAGATTTTAGCTTGCGGAACTTTTTTCCTCAAAAATGCTCCGAAAGTGGTCAAAACGACCGTTGTTTGGGAAGGTTGAAAAACCCGTGGTAATGCAGTTACAAAAACAGCTGTACCGTAAGTTCCGTATGGAATATTTTGATTCTGCACACAGCTATGAATAGCAGAGAAGTAGACGAATATCCCATTCACTCTAACTTCTTGTCTAACTTGTTGCAGTATTGGTCAAAATAGACACTGCTTGCCAAAATGTTACAGAAACTGATGTTGGTGCTGTTACTTAAACTCCTGTAACTTTTGATGCGAATATCATTTTTGCCTCCAAACTCCAGATTTGAGTAGCAGAGAAGTAGATGAAGCTGGAACACTTGACATGTCTTGTCTAAGTGGTAGCAAAGTGGTTTTATTAGCTGATTTGTGTCAAAAATTGCTTGATTTCACTTACAAAGAATGTAACTTGGAAGTGATGATGTCACAATGGGGCACTTGAGTTTCTTGAGAGATCCAATGAAAGCGGAAGGAGGACATAAAGAGGACAAGAAAGTGAAAAACGGAGACAGTATAACAGATATCCAAAATTCTATAAAAAACAACTTGATCGAGACCATTGCGAATTTGTTGATATTGGAACGGCATTTCTAGCTTAATAAACGGTGTAGGAGGAGTGTCTCCTCATGATTTTGGCCCTGCAGCGTCTGCGAGTATCCTAGCCAACTAGGAATTTTGGAATATCAGAATTGACACAGAGAGCTGTTAGTGAAGAGCAGTTGAGGGGTTTATTAGATCGCTCTCCCTCGAGAACGGTAGACCCAATTTTAAAAGCGTTTCCGCCCTTGAGAAGCAGAGAAGTAGAGGAAGATTTTATGCCAAAATATGTTTGTGTAACTGTTTGTTTAGTGGTCAAAACGATAGTTGTTTGGGAAAGTAATAAATTGCCTTGCTGCTGGCATGATTTACAGACACTTGAAAGTGAGGCGATGGGTTACGAAAACGGCTATAGGTCCAGATTGGTAGCCCCGATTTGAAATACGCCCTTTTCTATGAAGAGCAGAGAAGCAGGGGAAGATTTTAGCTTGCGGAACTTTTTTCCTCAAAAATGCTCCGAAAGTGGTCAAAACGACCGTTGTTTGGGAAGGTTGAAAAACCCGTGGTAATGCAGTTACAAAAACAGCTGTACCGTAAGTTCCGTATGGAATATTTTGATTCTGCACACAGCTATGAATAGCAGAGAAGTAGACGAATATCCCATTCACTCTAACTTCTTGTCTAACTTGTTGCAGTATTGGTCAAAATAGACACTGCTTGCCAAAATGTTACAGAAACTGATGTTGGTGCTGTTACTTAAACTCCTGTAACTTTTGATGCGAATATCATTTTTGCCTCCAAACTCCAGATTTGAGTAGCAGAGAAGTAGACGAAGCTGGAACACTTGACATGTCTTGTCTAAGTGGTAGCAAAGTGGTTTTATTAGCTGATTTGTGTCAAAAATTGCTTGATTTCACTTACAAAGAATGTAACTTGGAAGTGATGATGTCACAATGGGGCACTTGAGTTTCTTGAGAGATCCAATGAAAGCGGAAGGAGGACATAAAGAGGACAAGAAAGTGAAAAACGGAAACAGTATAACAGATATCCAAAATTCTATAAAAAACAACTTGATCGAGACCATTGCGAATTTGTTGATATTGGAACGGCATTTCTAGCTTAATAAACGGTGTAGGAGGAGTGTCTCCTCATGATTTTGGCCCTGCAGCGTCTGCGAGTATCCTAGCCAACTAGGAATTTTGGAATATCAGAATTGACACAGAGAGCTGTTAGTGAAGAGCAGTTGAGGGGTTTATTAGATCGCTCTCCCTCGAGAACGGTAGACCCAATTTTAAAAGCGTTTCCGCCCTTGAGAAGCAGAGAAGTAGAGGAAGATTTTATGCCAAAATATGTTTGTGTAACTGTTTGTTTAGTGGTCAAAACGATAGTTGTTTGGGAAAGTAATAAATTGCCTTGCTGCTGGCATGATTTACAGACACTTGAAAGTGAGGCGATGGGTTACGAAAACGGCTATAGGTCCAGATTGGTAGCCCCGATTTGAAATACGCCCTTTTCTATGAAGAGCAGAGAAGCAGGGGAAGATTTTAGCTTGCGGAACTTTTTTCCTCAAAAATGCTCCGAAAGTGGTCAAAACGACCGTTGTTTGGGAAGGTTGAAAAACCCGTGGTAATGCAGTTACAAAAACAGCTGTACCGTAAGTTCCGTATGGAATATTTTGATTCTGCACACAGCTATGAATAGCAGAGAAGTAGACGAATATCCCATTCACTCTAACTTCTTGTCTAACTTGTTGCAGTATTGGTCAAAATAGACACTGCTTGCCAAAATGTTACAGAAACTGATGTTGGTGCTGTTACTTAAACTCCTGTAACTTTTGATGCGAATATCATTTTTGCCTCCAAACTCCAGATTTGAGTAGCAGAGAAGTAGACGAAGCTGGAACACTTGACATGTCTTGTCTAAGTGGTAGCAAAGTGGTTTTATTAGCTGATTTGTGTCAAAAATTGCTTGATTTCACTTACAAAGAATGTAACTTGGAAGTGATGATGTCACAATGGGGCACTTGAGTTTCTTGAGAGATCCAATGAAAGCGGAAGGAGGACATAAAGAGGACAAGAAAGTGAAAAACGGAAACAGTATAACAGATATCCAAAATTCTATAAAAAACAACTTGATCGAGACCATTGCGAATTTGTTGATATTGGAACGGCATTTCTAGCTTAATAAACGGTGTAGGAGGAGTGTCTCCTCATGATTTTGGCCCTGCAGCGTCTGCGAGTATCCTAGCCAACTAGGAATTTTGGAATATCAGAATTGACACAGAGAGCTGTTAGTGAAGAGCAGTTGAGGGGTTTATTAGATCGCTCTCCCTCGAGAACGGTAGACCCAATTTTAAAAGCGTTTCCGCCCTTGAGAAGCAGAGAAGTAGAGGAAGATTTTATGCCAAAATATGTTTGTGTAACTGTTTGTTTAGTGGTCAAAACGATAGTTGTTTGGGAAAGTAATAAATTGCCTTGCTGCTGGCATGATTTACAGACACTTGAAAGTGAGGCGATGGGTTACGAAAACGGCTATAGGTCCAGATTGGTAGCCCCGATTTGAAATACGCCCTTTTCTATGAAGAGCAGAGAAGCAGGGGAAGATTTTAGCTTGCGGAACTTTTTTCCTCAAAAATGCTCCGAAAGTGGTCAAAACGACCGTTGTTTGGGAAGGTTGAAAAACCTGTGGTAATGCAGTTACAAAAACAGCTGTACCGTAAGTTCCGTATGGAATATTTTGATTCTGCACACAGCTATGAATAGCAGAGAAGTAGACGAATATCCCATTCACTCTAACTTCTTGTCTAACTTGTTGCAGTATTGGTCAAAATAGACACTGCTTGCCAAAATGTTACAGAAACTGATGTTGGTGCTGTTACTTAAACTCCTGTAACTTTTGATGCGAATATCATTTTTGCCTCCAAACTCCAGATTTGAGTAGCAGAGAAGTAGACGAAGCTGGAACACTTGACATGTCTTGTCTAAGTGGTAGCAAAGTGGTTTTATTAGCTGATTTGTGTCAAAAATGGCTTGATTTCACTTACAAAGAATGTCACTTGGAAGTGATGATGTCACAATGGGGCACTTGAGTTTCTTGAGAGATCCAATGAAAGCGGAAGGAGGACATAAAGAGGACAAGAAAGTGAAAAACGGAAACAGTATAACAGATATCCAAAATTCTATAAAAAACAACTTGATCGAGACCATTGCGAATTTGTTGATATTGGAACGGCATTTCTAGCTTAATAAACGGTGTAGGAGGAGTGTCTCCTCATGATTTTGGCCCTGCAGCGTCTGCGAGTATCCTAGCCAACTAGGAATTTTGGAATATCAGAATTGACACAGAGAGCTGTTAGTGAAGAGCAGGTGAGGGGTTTATTAGATCGCTCTCCCTCGAGAACGGTAGACCCAATTTTAAAAGCGTTTCCGCCCTTGAGAAGCAGAGAAGTAGAGGAAGATTTTATGCCAAAATATGTTTGTGTAACTGTTTGTTTAGTGGTCAAAACGATAGTTGTTTGGGAAAGTAATAAATTGCCTTGCTGCTGGCATGATTTACAGACACTTGAAAGTGAGGCGATGGGTTACGAAAACGGCTATAGGTCCAGATTGGTAGCCCCGATTTGAAATACGCCCTTTTCTATGAAGAGCAGAGAAGCAGGGGAAGATTTTAGCTTGCGGAACTTTTTTCCTCAAAAATGCTCCGAAAGTGGTCAAAACGACCGTTGTTTGGGAAGGTTGAAAAACCCGTGGTAATGCAGTTACAAAAACAGCTGTACCGTAAGTTCCGTATGGAATATTTTGATTCTGCACACAGCTATGAATAGCAGAGAAGTAGACGAATATCCCATTCACTCTAACTTCTTGTCTAACTTGTTGCAGTATTGGTCAAAATAGACACTGCTTGCCAAAATGTTACAGAAACTGATGTTGGTGCTGTTACTTAAACTCCTGTAACTTTTGATGCGAATATCATTTTTGCCTCCAAACTCCAGATTTGAGTAGCAGAGAAGTAGACGAAGCTGGAACACTTGACATGTCTTGTCTAAGTGGTAGCAAAGTGGTTTTATTAGCTGATTTGTGTCAAAAATTGCTTGATTTCACTTACAAAGAATGTAACTTGGAAGTGATGATGTCACAATGGGGCACTTGAGTTTCTTGAGAGATCCAATGAAAGCGGAAGGAGGACATAAAGAGGACAAGAAAGTGAAAAACGGAAACAGTATAACAGATATCCAAAATTCTATAAAAAACAACTTGATCGAGACCATTGCGAATTTGTTGATATTGGAACGGCATTTCTAGCTTAATAAACGGTGTAGGAGGAGTGTCTCCTCATGATTTTGGCCCTGCAGCGTCTGCGAGTATCCTAGCCAACTAGGAATTTTGGAATATCAGAATTGACACAGAGAGCTGTTAGTGAAGAGCAGTTGAGGGGTTTATTAGATCGCTCTCCCTCGAGAACGGTAGACCCAATTTTAAAAGCGTTTCCGCCCTTGAGAAGCAGAGAAGTAGAGGAAGATTTTATGCCAAAATATGTTTGTGTAACTGTTTGTTTAGTGGTCAAAACGATAGTTGTTTGGGAAAGTAATAAATTGCCTTGCTGCTGGCATGATTTACAGACACTTGAAAGTGAGGCGATGGGTTACGAAAACGGCTATAGGTCCAGATTGGTAGCCCCGATTTGAAATACGCCCTTTTCTATGAAGAGCAGAGAAGCAGGGGAAGATTTTAGCTTGCGGAACTTTTTTCCTCAAAAATGCTCCGAAAGTGGTCAAAACGACCGTTGTTTGGGAAGGTTGAAAAACCTGTGGTAATGCAGTTACAAAAACAGCTGTACCGTAAGTTCCGTATGGAATATTTTGATTCTGCACACAGCTATGAATAGCAGAGAAGTAGACGAATATCCCATTCACTCTAACTTCTTGTCTAACTTGTTGCAGTATTGGTCAAAATAGACACTGCTTGCCAAAATGTTACAGAAACTGATGTTGGTGCTGTTACTTAAACTCCTGTAACTTTTGATGCGAATATCATTTTTGCCTCCAAACTCCAGATTTGAGTAGCAGAGAAGTAGACGAAGCTGGAACACTTGACATGTCTTGTCTAAGTGGTAGCAAAGTGGTTTTATTAGCTGATTTGTGTCAAAAATGGCTTGATTTCACTTACAAAGAATGTCACTTGGAAGTGATGATGTCACAATGGGGCACTTGAGTTTCTTGAGAGATCCAATGAAAGCGGAAGGAGGACATAAAGAGGACAAGAAAGTGAAAAACGGAAACAGTATAACAGATATCCAAAATTCTATAAAAAACAACTTGATCGAGACCATTGCGAATTTGTTGATATTGGAACGGCATTTCTAGCTTAATAAACGGTGTAGGAGGAGTGTCTCCTCATGATTTTGGCCCTGCAGCGTCTGCGAGTATCCTAGCCAACTAGGAATTTTGGAATATCAGAATTGACACAGAGAGCTGTTAGTGAAGAGCAGGTGAGGGGTTTATTAGATCGCTCTCCCTCGAGAACGGTAGACCCAATTTTAAAAGCGTTTCCGCCCTTGAGAAGCAGAGAAGTAGAGGAAGATTTTATGCCAAAATATGTTTGTGTAACTGTTTGTTTAGTGGTCAAAACGATAGTTGTTTGGGAAAGTAATAAATTGCCTTGCTGCTGGCATGATTTACAGACACTTGAAAGTGAGGCGATGGGTTACGAAAACGGCTATAGGTCCAGATTGGTAGCCCCGATTTGAAATACGCCCTTTTCTATGAAGAGCAGAGAAGCAGGGGAAGATTTTAGCTTGCGGAACTTTTTTCCTCAAAAATGCTCCGAAAGTGGTCAAAACGACCGTTGTTTGGGAAGGTTGAAAAACCCGTGGTAATGCAGTTACAAAAACAGCTGTACCGTAAGTTCCGTATGGAATATTTTGATTCTGCACACAGCTATGAATAGCAGAGAAGTAGACGAATATCCCATTCACTCTAACTTCTTGTCTAACTTGTTGCAGTATTGGTCAAAATAGACACTGCTTGCCAAAATGTTACAGAAACTGATGTTGGTGCTGTTACTTAAACTCCTGTAACTTTTGATGCGAATATCATTTTTGCCTCCAAACTCCAGATTTGAGTAGCAGAGAAGTAGACGAAGCTGGAACACTTGACATGTCTTGTCTAAGTGGTAGCAAAGTGGTTTTATTAGCTGATTTGTGTCAAAAATTGCTTGATTTCACTTACAAAGAATGTAACTTGGAAGTGATGATGTCACAATGGGGCACTTGAGTTTCTTGAGAGATCCAATGAAAGCGGAAGGAGGACATAAAGAGGACAAGAAAGTGAAAAACGGAAACAGTATAACAGATATCCAAAATTCTATAAAAAACAACTTGATCGAGACCATTGCGAATTTGTTGATATTGGAACGGCATTTCTAGCTTAATAAACGGTGTAGGAGGAGTGTCTCCTCATGATTTTGGCCCTGCAGCGTCTGCGAGTATCCTAGCCAACTAGGAATTTTGGAATATCAGAATTGACACAGAGAGCTGTTAGTGAAGAGCAGTTGAGGGGTTTATTAGATCGCTCTCCCTCGAGAACGGTAGACCCAATTTTAAAAGCGTTTCCGCCCTTGAGAAGCAGAGAAGTAGAGGAAGATTTTATGCCAAAATATGTTTGTGTAACTGTTTGTTTAGTGGTCAAAACGATAGTTGTTTGGGAAAGTAATAAATTGCCTTGCTGCTGGCATGATTTACAGACACTTGAAAGTGAGGCGATGGGTTACGAAAACGGCTATAGGTCCAGATTGGTAGCCCCGATTTGAAATACGCCCTTTTCTATGAAGAGCAGAGAAGCAGGGGAAGATTTTAGCTTGCGGAACTTTTTTCCTCAAAAATGCTCCCCCGAAAGTGGTCAAAACGACCGTTGTTTGGGAAGGTTGAAAAACCCGTGGTAATGCAGTTACAAAAACAGCTGTACCGTAAGTTCCGTATGGAATATTTTGATTCTGCACACAGCTATGAATAGCAGAGAAGTAGACGAATATCCCATTCACTCTAACTTCTTGTCTAACTTGTTGCAGTATTGGTCAAAATAGACACTGCTTGCCAAAATGTTACAGAAACTGATGTTGGTGCTGTTACTTAAACTCCTGTAACTTTTGATGCGAATATCATTTTTGCCTCCAAACTCCAGATTTGAGTAGCAGAGAAGTAGACGAAGCTGGAACACTTGACATGTCTTGTCTAAGTGGTAGCAAAGTGGTTTTATTAGCTGATTTGTGTCAAAAATTGCTTGATTTCACTTACAAAGAATGTAACTTGGAAGTGATGATGTCACAATGGGGCACTTGAGTTTCTTGAGAGATCCAATGAAAGCGGAAGGAGGACATAAAGAGGACAAGAAAGTGAAAAACGGAAACAGTATAACAGATATCCAAAATTCTATAAAAAACAACTTGATCGAGACCATTGCGAATTTGTTGATATTGGAACGGCATTTCTAGCTTAATAAACGGTGTAGGAGGAGTGTCTCCTCATGATTTTGGCCCTGCAGCGTCTGCGAGTATCCTAGCCAACTAGGAATTTTGGAATATCAGAATTGACACAGAGAGCTGTTAGTGAAGAGCAGTTGAGGGGTTTATTAGATCGCTCTCCCTCGAGAACGGTAGACCCAATTTTAAAAGCGTTTCCGCCCTTGAGAAGCAGAGAAGTAGAGGAAGATTTTATGCCAAAATATGTTTGTGTAACTGTTTGTTTAGTGGTCAAAACGATAGTTGTTTGGGAAAGTAATAAATTGCCTTGCTGCTGGCATGATTTACAGACACTTGAAAGTGAGGCGATGGGTTACGAAAACGGCTATAGGTCCAGATTGGTAGCCCCGATTTGAAATACGCCCTTTTCTATGAAGAGCAGAGAAGCAGGGGAAGATTTTAGCTTGCGGAACTTTTTTCCTCAAAAATGCTCCGAAAGTGGTCAAAACGACCGTTGTTTGGGAAGGTTGAAAAACACGTGGTAATGCAGTTACAAAAACAGCTGTACCGTAAGTTCCGTATGGAATATTTTGATTCTGCACACAGCTATGAATAGCAGAGAAGTAGACGAATATCCCATTCACTCTAACTTCTTGTCTAACTTGTTGCAGTATTGGTCAAAATAGACACTGCTTGCCAAAATGTTACAGAAACTGATGTTGGTGCTGTTACTTAAACTCCTGTAACTTTTGATGCGAATATCATTTTTGCCTCCAAACTCCAGATTTGAGTAGCAGAGAAGTAGACGAAGCTGGAACACTTGACATGTCTTGTCTAAGTGGTAGCAAAGTGGTTTTATTAGCTGATTTGTGTCAAAAATTGCTTGATTTCACTTACAAAGAATGTCACTTGGAAGTGATGATGTCACAATGGGGCACTTGAGTTTCTTGAGAGATCCAATGAAAGCGGAAGGAGGACATAAAGAGGACAAGAAAGTGAAAAACGGAAACAGTATAACAGATATCCAAAATTCTATAAAAAACAACTTGATCGAGACCATTGCGAATTTGTTGATATTGGAACGGCATTTCTAGCTTAATAAACGGTGTAGGAGGAGTGTCTCCTCATGATTTTGGCCCTGCAGCGTCTGCGAGTATCCTAACCAACTAGGAATTTTGGAATATCAGAATTGACACAGAGAGCTGTTAGTGAAGAGCAGTTGAGGGGTTTATTAGATCGCTCTCCCTCGAGAATGGTAGACCCAATTTTAAAAGCGTTTCCGCCCTTGAGAAGCAGAGAAGTAGAGGAAGATTTTATGCCAAAATATGTTTGTGTAACTGTTTGTTTAGTGGTCAAAACGATAGTTGTTTGGGAAAGTAATAAATTGCCTTGCTGCTGGCATGATTTACAGACACTTGAAAGTGAGGCGATGGGTTACGAAAACGGCTATAGGTCCAGATTGGTAGCCCCGATTTGAAATACGCCCTTTTCTATGAAGAGCAGAGAAGCAGGGGAAGATTTTAGCTTGCGGAACTTTTTTCCTCAAAAATGCTCCGAAAGTGGTCAAAACGACCGTTGTTTGGGAAGGTTGAAAAACCCGTGGTAATGCAGTTACAAAAACAGCTGTACCGTAAGTTCCGTATGGAATATTTTGATTCTGCACACAGCTATGAATAGCAGAGAAGTAGACGAATATCCCATTCACTCTAACTTCTTGTCTAACTTGTTGCAGTATTGGTCAAAATAGACACTGCTTGCCAAAATGTTACAGAAACTGATGTTGGTGCTGTTACTTAAACTCCTGTAACTTTTGATGCGAATATCATTTTTGCCTCCAAACTCCAGATTTGAGTAGCAGAGAAGTAGACGAAGCTGGAACACTTGACATGTCTTGTCTAAGTGGTAGCAAAGTGGTTTTATTAGCTGATTTGTGTCAAAAATTGCTTGATTTCACTTACAAAGAATGTCACTTGGAAGTGATGATGTCACAATGGGGCACTTGAGTTTCTTGAGAGATCCAATGAAAGCGGAAGGAGGACATAAAGAGGACAAGAAAGTGAAAAACGGAAACAGTATAACAGATATCCAAAATTCTATAAAAAACAACTTGATCGAGACCATTGCGAATTTGTTGATATTGGAACGGCATTTCTAGCTTAATAAACGGTGTAGGAGGAGTGTCTCCTCATGATTTTGGCCCTGCAGCGTCTGCGAGTATCCTAACCAACTAGGAATTTTGGAATATCAGAATTGACACAGAGAGCTGTTAGTGAAGAGCAGTTGAGGGGTTTATTAGATCGCTCTCCCTCGAGAATGGTAGACCCAATTTTAAAAGCGTTTCCGCCCTTGAGAAGCAGAGAAGTAGAGGAAGATTTTATGCCAAAATATGTTTGTGTAACTGTTTGTTTAGTGGTCAAAACGATAGTTGTTTGGGAAAGTAATAAATTGCCTTGCTGCTGGCATGATTTACAGACACTTGAAAGTGAGGCGATGGGTTACGAAAACGGCTATAGGTCCAGATTGGTAGCCCCGATTTGAAATACGCCCTTTTCTATGAAGAGCAGAGAAGCAGGGGAAGATTTTAGCTTGCGGAACTTTTTTCCTCAAAAATGCTCCGAAAGTGGTCAAAACGACCGTTGTTTGGGAAGGTTGAAAAACCCGTGGTAATGCAGTTACAAAAACAGCTGTACCGTAAGTTCCGTATGGAATATTTTGATTCTGCACACAGCTATGAATAGCAGAGAAGTAGACGAATATCCCATTCACTCTAACTTCTTGTCTAACTTGTTGCAGTATTGGTCAAAATAGACACTGCTTGCCAAAATGTTACAGAAACTGATGTTGGTGCTGTTACTTAAACTCCTGTAACTTTTGATGCGAATATCATTTTTGCCTCCAAACTCCAGATTTGAGTAGCAGAGAAGTAGATGAAGCTGGAACACTTGACATGTCTTGTCTAAGTGGTTGCAAAGTGGTTTTATTAGCTGATTTGTGTCAAAAATTGCTTGATTTCACTTACAAAGAATGTCACTTGGAAGTGATGATGTCACAATGGGGCACTTGAGTTACTTGAGAGATCCAATGAAAGCGGAAGGAGGACATAAAGAGAACAAGAAAGTGAAAAACGGAAACAGTATAACAGATATCCAAAATTCTACACAAACAACTTGATCGAGACCGTTGCGAATTTGTTGATATTGGAACGGCATTTCTAGCTTAATAAACGGTGTAGGAGGAGTGTCTCCTCATGATTTTGGCCCTGCAGCGTCTGCGAGTATCCTAGCCAACTAGGAATTTTGGAATATCAGAATTGACACAGAGAGCTGTTAGTGAAGAGCAGTTGAGGGGTTTATTAGATCGCTCTCCCTCGAGAACGGTAGACCCAATTTTAAAAGCGTTTCCGCCCTTGAGAAGCAGAGAAGTAGAGGAAGATTTTATGCCAAAATATGTTTGTGTAACTGTTTGTTTAGTGGTCAAAACGATAGTTGTTTGGGAAAGTAATAAATTGCCTTGCTGCTGGCATGATTTACAGACACTTGAAAGTGAGGCGATGGGTTACGAAAACGGCTATAGGTCCAGATTGGTAGCCCCGATTTGAAATACGCCCTTTTCTATGAAGAGCAGAGAAGCAGGGGAAGATTTTAGCTTGCGGAACTTTTTTCCTCAAAAATGCTCCGAAAGTGGTCAAAACGACCGTTGTTTGGGAAGGTTGAAAAACCCGTGGTAATGCAGTTACAAAAACAGCTGTACCGTAAGTTCCGTATGGAATATTTTGATTCTGCACACAGCTATGAATAGCAGAGAAGTACACGAATATCCCATTCACTCTAACTTCTTGTCTAACTTGTTGCAGTATTGGTCAAAATAGACACTGCTTGCCAAAATGTTAGAGAAACTGATGTTGGTGCTGTTACTTAAACTCCTGTAACTTTTGATGCGAATATAATTTTTGCCTCCAAACTCCAGATTTGAGTAGCAGAGAAGTAGACGAAGCTGGAACACTTGACATGTCTTGTCTAAGTGGTAGCAAAGTGGTTTTATTAGCTGATTTGTGTCAAAAATTGCTTGATTTCACTTACAAAGAATGTCACTTGGAAGTGATGATGTCACAATGGGGCACTTGAGTTTCTTGAGAGATCCAATGAAAGCGGAAGGAGGACATAAAGAGGACAAGAAAGTGAAAAACGGAAACAGTATAACAGATATTCAAAATTCTATACAAACAACTTGATCGAGACCATTGCGAATTTGTTGATATTGGAACGGCATTTCTAGCTTAATAAACGGTGTAGGAGGAGTGTCTCCTCATGATTTTGGCCCTGCAGCGTCTGCGAGTATCCTGGCCAACTAGGAATTTTGGAATATCAGAATTGACACAGAGAGCTGTTAGTGAAGAGCAGTTGAGGGGTTTATTAGATCGCTCTCCCTCGAGAACGGTAGACCCAATTTTAAAAGCGTTTCCGCCCTTGAGAAGCAGAGAAGTAGAGGAAGATTTTATGCCAAAATATGTTTGTGTAACTGTTTGTTTAGTGGTCAAAACGATAGTTGTTTGGGAAAGTAATAAATTGCCTTGCTGCTGGCATGATTTACAGACACTTGAAAGTGAGGCGATGGGTTACGAAAACGGCTATAGGTCCAGATTGGTAGCCCCGATTTGAAATACGCCCTTTTCTATGAAGAGCAGAGAAGCAGGGGAAGATTTTAGCTTGCGGAACTTTTTTCCTCAAAAATGCTCCGAAAGTGGTCAAAACGACCGTTGTTTGGGAAGGTTGAAAAACCCGTGGTAATGCAGTTACAAAAACAGCTGTACCGTAAGTTCCGTATGGAATATTTTGATTCTGCACACAGCTATGAATAGCAGAGAAGTACACGAATATCCCATTCACTCTAACTTCTTGTCTAACTTGTTGCAGTATTGGTCAAAATAGACACTGCTTGCCAAAATGTTACAGAAACTGATGTTGGTGCTGTTACTTAAACTCCTGTAACTTTTGATGCGAATATAATTTTTGCCTCCAAACTCCAGATTTGAGTAGCAGAGAAGTAGACGAAGCTGGAACACTTGACATGTCTTGTCTAAGTGGTAGCAAAGTGGTTTTATTAGCTGATTTGTGTCAAAAATTGCTTGATTTCACTTACAAAGAATGTCACTTGGAAGTGATGATGTCACAATGGGGCACTTGAGTTTCTTGAGAGATCCAATGAAAGCGGAAGGAGGACATAAAGAGGACAAGAAAGTGAAAAACGGAAACAGTATAACAGATATCCAAAATTCTATACAAACAACTTGATCGAGACCATTGCGAATTTGTTGATATTGGAACGGCATTTCTAGCTTAATAAACGGTGTAGGAGGAGTGTCTCCTCATGATTTTGGCCCTGCAGCGTCTGCGAGTATCCTAGCCAACTAGGAATTTTGGAATATCAGAATTGACACAGAGAGCTGTTAGTGAAGAGCAGTTGAGGGGTTTATTAGATCGCTCTCCCTCGAGAACGGTAGACCCAATTTTAAAAGCGTTTCCGCCCTTGAGAAGCAGAGAAGTAGAGGAAGATTTTATGCCAAAATATGTTTGTGTAACTGTTTGTTTAGTGGTCAAAACGATAGTTGTTTGGGAAAGTAATAAATTGCCTTGCTGCTGGCATGATTTACAGACACTTGAAAGTGAGGCGATGGGTTACGAAAACGGCTATAGGTCCAGATTGGTAGCCCCGATTTGAAATACGCCCTTTTCTATGAAGAGCAGAGAAGCAGGGGAAGATTTTAGCTTGCGGAACTTTTTTCCTCAAAAATGCTCCGAAAGTGGTCAAAACGACCGTTGTTTGGGAAGGTTGAAAAACCCGTGGTAATGCAGTTACAAAAACAGCTGTACCGTAAGTTCCGTATGGAATATTTTGATTCTGCACACAGCTATGAATAGCAGAGAAGTACACGAATATCCCATTCACTCTAACTTCTTGTCTAACTTGTTGCAGTATTGGTCAAAATAGACACTGCTTGCCAAAATGTTACAGAAACTGATGTTGGTGCTGTTACTTAAACTCCTGTAACTTTTGATGCGAATATAATTTTTGCCTCCAAACTCCAGATTTGAGTAGCAGAGAAGTAGACGAAGCTGGAACACTTGACATGTCTTGTCTAAGTGGTAGCAAAGTGGTTTTATTAGCTGATTTGTGTCAAAAATTGCTTGATTTCACTTACAAAGAATGTCACTTGGAAGTGATGATGTCACAATGGGGCACTTGAGTTTCTTGAGAGATCCAATGAAAGCGGAAGGAGGACATAAAGAGGACAAGAAAGTGAAAAACGGAAACAGTATAACAGATATTCAAAATTCTATACAAACAACTTGATCGAGACCATTGCGAATTTGTTGATATTGGAACGGCATTTCTAGCTTAATAAACGGTGTAGGAGGAGTGTCTCCTCATGATTTTGGCCCTGCAGCGTCTGCGAGTATCCTGGCCAACTAGGAATTTTGGAATATCAGAATTGACACAGAGAGCTGTTAGTGAAGAGCAGTTGAGGGGTTTATTAGATCGCTCTCCCTCGAGAACGGTAGACCCAATTTTAAAAGCGTTTCCGCCCTTGAGAAGCAGAGAAGTAGAGGAAGATTTTATGCCAAAATATGTTTGTGTAACTGTTTGTTTAGTGGTCAAAACGATAGTTGTTTGGGAAAGTAATAAATTGCCTTGCTGCTGGCATGATTTACAGACACTTGAAAGTGAGGCGATGGGTTACGAAAACGGCTATAGGTCCAGATTGGTAGCCCCGATTTGAAATACGCCCTTTTCTATGAAGAGCAGAGAAGCAGGGGAAGATTTTAGCTTGCGGAACTTTTTTCCTCAAAAATGCTCCGAAAGTGGTCAAAACGACCGTTGTTTGGGAAGGTTGAAAAACCCGTGGTAATGCAGTTACAAAAACAGCTGTACCGTAAGTTCCGTATGGAATATTTTGATTCTGCACACAGCTATGAATAGCAGAGAAGTACACGAATATCCCATTCACTCTAACTTCTTGTCTAACTTGTTGCAGTATTGGTCAAAATAGACACTGCTTGCCAAAATGTTACAGAAACTGATGTTGGTGCTGTTACTTAAACTCCTGTAACTTTTGATGCGAATATAATTTTTGCCTCCAAACTCCAGATTTGAGTAGCAGAGAAGTAGACGAAGCTGGAACACTTGACATGTCTTGTCTAAGTGGTAGCAAAGTGGTTTTATTAGCTGATTTGTGTCAAAAATTGCTTGATTTCACTTACAAAGAATGTCACTTGGAAGTGATGATGTCACAATGGGGCACTTGAGTTTCTTGAGAGATCCAATGAAAGCGGAAGGAGGACATAAAGAGGACAAGAAAGTGAAAAACGGAAACAGTATAACAGATATTCAAAATTCTATACAAACAACTTGATCGAGACCATTGCGAATTTGTTGATATTGGAACGGCATTTCTAGCTTAATAAACGGTGTAGGAGGAGTGTCTCCTCATGATTTTGGCCCTGCAGCGTCTGCGAGTATCCTGGCCAACTAGGAATTTTGGAATATCAGAATTGACACAGAGAGCTGTTAGTGAAGAGCAGTTGAGGGGTTTATTAGATCGCTCTCCCTCGAGAACGGTAGACCCAATTTTAAAAGCGTTTCCGCCCTTGAGAAGCAGAGAAGTAGAGGAAGATTTTATGCCAAAATATGTTTGTGTAACTGTTTGTTTAGTGGTCAAAACGATAGTTGTTTGGGAAAGTAATAAATTGCCTTGCTGCTGGCATGATTTACAGACACTTGAAAGTGAGGCGATGGGTTACGAAAACGGCTATAGGTCCAGATTGGTAGCCCCGATTTGAAATACGCCCTTTTCTATGAAGAGCAGAGAAGCAGGGGAAGATTTTAGCTTGCGGAACTTTTTTCCTCAAAAATGCTCCGAAAGTGGTCAAAACGACCGTTGTTTGGGAAGGTTGAAAAACCCGTGGTAATGCAGTTACAAAAACAGCTGTACCGTAAGTTCCGTATGGAATATTTTGATTCTGCACACAGCTATGAATAGCAGAGAAGTACACGAATATCCCATTCACTCTAACTTCTTGTCTAACTTGTTGCAGTATTGGTCAAAATAGACACTGCTTGCCAAAATGTTACAGAAACTGATGTTGGTGCTGTTACTTAAACTCCTGTAACTTTTGATGCGAATATAATTTTTGCCTCCAAACTCCAGATTTGAGTAGCAGAGAAGTAGACGAAGCTGGAACACTTGACATGTCTTGTCTAAGTGGTAGCAAAGTGGTTTTATTAGCTGATTTGTGTCAAAAATTGCTTGATTTCACTTACAAAGAATGTCACTTGGAAGTGATGATGTCACAATGGGGCACTTGAGTTTCTTGAGAGATCCAATGAAAGCGGAAGGAGGACATAAAGAGGACAAGAAAGTGAAAAACGGAAACAGTATAACAGATATTCAAAATTCTATACAAACAACTTGATCGAGACCATTGCGAATTTGTTGATATTGGAACGGCATTTCTAGCTTAATAAACGGTGTAGGAGGAGTGTCTCCTCATGATTTTGGCCCTGCAGCGTCTGCGAGTATCCTGGCCAACTAGGAATTTTGGAATATCAGAATTGACACAGAGAGCTGTTAGTGAAGAGCAGTTGAGGGGTTTATTAGATCGCTCTCTCCCTCGAGAACGGTAGACCCAATTTTAAAAGCGTTTCCGCCCTTGAGAAGCAGAGAAGTAGAGGAAGATTTTATGCCAAAATATGTTTGTGTAACTGTTTGTTTAGTGGTCAAAACGATAGTTGTTTGGGAAAGTAATAAATTGCCTTGCTGCTGGCATGATTTACAGACACTTGAAAGTGAGGCGATGGGTTACGAAAACGGCTATAGGTCCAGATTGGTAGCCCCGATTTGAAATACGCCCTTTTCTATGAAGAGCAGAGAAGCAGGGGAAGATTTTAGCTTGCGGAACTTTTTTCCTCAAAAATGCTCCGAAAGTGGTCAAAACGACCGTTGTTTGGGAAGGTTGAAAAACCCGTGGTAATGCAGTTACAAAAACAGCTGTACCGTAAGTTCCGTATGGAATATTTTGATTCTGCACACAGCTATGAATAGCAGAGAAGTACACGAATATCCCATTCACTCTAACTTCTTGTCTAACTTGTTGCAGTATTGGTCAAAATAGACACTGCTTGCCAAAATGTTACAGAAACTGATGTTGGTGCTGTTACTTAAACTCCTGTAACTTTTGATGCGAATATAATTTTTGCCTCCAAACTCCAGATTTGAGTAGCAGAGAAGTAGACGAAGCTGGAACACTTGACATGTCTTGTCTAAGTGGTAGCAAAGTGGTTTTATTAGCTGATTTGTGTCAAAAATTGCTTGATTTCACTTACAAAGAATGTCACTTGGAAGTGATGATGTCACAATGGGGCACTTGAGTTTCTTGAGAGATCCAATGAAAGCGGAAGGAGGACATAAAGAGGACAAGAAAGTGAAAAACGGAAACAGTATAACAGATATCCAAAATTCTATACAAACAACTTGATCGAGACCATTGCGAATTTGTTGATATTGGAACGGCATTTCTAGCTTAATAAACGGTGTAGGAGGAGTGTCTCCTCATGATTTTGGCCCTGCAGCGTCTGCGAGTATCCTAGCCAACTAGGAATTTTGGAATATCAGAATTGACACAGAGAGCTGTTAGTGAAGAGCAGTTGAGGGGTTTATTAGATCGCTCTCCCTCGAGAACGGTAGACCCAATTTTAAAAGCGTTTCCGCCCTTGAGAAGCAGAGAAGTAGAGGAAGATTTTATGCCAAAATATGTTTGTGTAACTGTTTGTTTAGTGGTCAAAACGATAGTTGTTTGGGAAAGTAATAAATTGCCTTGCTGCTGGCATGATTTACAGACACTTGAAAGTGAGGCGATGGGTTACGAAAACGGCTATAGGTCCAGATTGGTAGCCCCGATTTGAAATACGCCCTTTTCTATGAAGAGCAGAGAAGCAGGGGAAGATTTTAGCTTGCGGAACTTTTTTCCTCAAAAATGCTCCGAAAGTGGTCAAAACGACCGTTGTTTGGGAAGGTTGAAAAACCCGTGGTAATGCAGTTACAAAAACAGCTGTACCGTAAGTTCCGTATGGAATATTTTGATTCTGCACACAGCTATGAATAGCAGAGAAGTACACGAATATCCCATTCACTCTAACTTCTTGTCTAACTTGTTGCAGTATTGGTCAAAATAGACACTGCTTGCCAAAATGTTACAGAAACTGATGTTGGTGCTGTTACTTAAACTCCTGTAACTTTTGATGCGAATATAATTTTTGCCTCCAAACTCCAGATTTGAGTAGCAGAGAAGTAGACGAAGCTGGAACACTTGACATGTCTTGTCTAAGTGGTAGCAAAGTGGTTTTATTAGCTGATTTGTGTCAAAAATTGCTTGATTTCACTTACAAAGAATGTCACTTGGAAGTGATGATGTCACAATGGGGCACTTGAGTTTCTTGAGAGATCCAATGAAAGTGGAAGGAGGACATAAAGAGGACAAGAAAGTGAAAAACGGAAACAGTATAACAGATATTCAAAATTCTATACAAACAACTTGATCGAGACCATTGCGAATTTGTTGATATTGGAACGGCATTTCTAGCTTAATAAACGGTGTAGGAGGAGTGTCTCCTCATGATTTTGGCCCTGCAGCGTCTGCGAGTATCCTGGCCAACTAGGAATTTTGGAATATCAGAATTGACACAGAGAGCTGTTAGTGAAGAGCAGTTGAGGGGTTTATTAGATCGCTCTCCCTCGAGAACGGTAGACCCAATTTTAAAAGCGTTTCCGCCCTTGAGAAGCAGAGAAGTAGAGGAAGATTTTATGCCAAAATATGTTTGTGTAACTGTTTGTTTAGTGGTCAAAACGATAGTTGTTTGGGAAAGTAATAAATTGCCTTGCTGCTGGCATGATTTACAGACACTTGAAAGTGAGGCGATGGGTTACGAAAACGGCTATAGGTCCAGATTGGTAGCCCCGATTTGAAATACGCCCTTTTCTATGAAGAGCAGAGAAGCAGGGGAAGATTTTAGCTTGCGGAACTTTTTTCCTCAAAAATGCTCCGAAAGTGGTCAAAACGACCGTTGTTTGGGAAGGTTGAAAAACCCGTGGTAATGCAGTTACAAAAACAGCTGTACCGTAAGTTCCGTATGGAATATTTTGATTCTGCACACAGCTATGAATAGCAGAGAAGTACACGAATATCCCATTCACTCTAACTTCTTGTCTAACTTGTTGCAGTATTGGTCAAAATAGACACTGCTTGCCAAAATGTTACAGAAACTGATGTTGGTGCTGTTACTTAAACTCCTGCAACTTTTGATGCGAATATAATTTTTGCCTCCAAACTCCAGATTTGAGTAGCAGAGAAGTAGACGAAGCT
This sequence comes from Oncorhynchus mykiss, assembly GCF_057628025.1. Lineage (NCBI taxonomy): Eukaryota > Metazoa > Chordata > Actinopteri > Salmoniformes > Salmonidae > Oncorhynchus > Oncorhynchus mykiss. The sequence continues at coordinate 40,108,099 of NC_143036.1, forward strand.
GGAACACTTGACATGTCTTGTCTAAGTGGTAGCAAAGTGGTTTTATTAGCTGATTTGTGTCAAAAATTGCTTGATTTCACTTACAAAGAATGTCACTTGGAAGTGATGATGTCACAATGGGGCACTTGAGTTTCTTGAGAGATCCAATGAAAGCGGAAGGAGGACATAAAGAGGACAAGAAAGTGAAAAACGGAAACAGTATAACAGATATCCAAAATTCTATACAAACAACTTGATCGAGACCATTGCGAATTTGTTGATATTGGAACGGCATTTCTAGCTTAATAAACGGTGTAGGAGGAGTGTCTCCTCATGATTTTGGCCCTGCAGCGTCTGCGAGTATCCTGGCCAACTAGGAATTTTGGAATATCAGAATTGACACAGAGAGCTGTTAGTGAAGAGCAGTTGAGGGGTTTATTAGATCGCTCTCCCTCGAGAACGGTAGACCCAATTTTAAAAGCGTTTCCGCCCTTGAGAAGCAGAGAAGTAGAGGAAGATATTATGCCAAAATATGTTTGTGTAACTGTTTGTTTAGTGGTCAAAACGATAGTTGTTTGGGAAAGTAATAAATTGCCTTGCTGCTGGCATGATTTACAGACACTTGAAAGTGAGGCGATGGGTTACGAAAACGGCTATAGGTCCAGATTGGTAGCCCCGATTTGAAATACGCCCTTTTCTATGAAGAGCAGAGAAGCAGGGGAAGATTTTAGCTTGCTGAACTTTTTTCCTCAAAAATGCTCCGAAAGTGGTCAAAACGACCGTTGTTTGGGAAGGTTGAAAAACCCGTGGTAATGCAGTTACAAAAACAGCTGTACCGTAAGTTCCGTATGGAATATTTTGATTCTGCACACAGCTATGAATAGCAGAGAAGTACACGAATATCCCATTCACTCTAACTTCTTGTCTAACTTGTTGCAGTATTGGTCAAAATAGACACTGCTTGCCAAAATGTTACAGAAACTGATGTTGGTGCTGTTACTTAAACTCCTGTAACTTTTGATGCGAATATAATTTTTGCCTCCAAACTCCAGATTTGAGTAGCAGAGAAGTAGACGAAGCTGGAACACTTGACATGTCTTGTCTAAGTGGTAGCAAAGTGGTTTTATTAGCTGATTTGTGTCAAAAATTGCTTGATTTCACTTACAAAGAATGTCACTTGGAAGTGATGATGTCACAATGGGGCACTTGAGTTTCTTGAGAGATCCAATGAAAGCGGAAGGAGGACATAAAGAGGACAAGAAAGTGAAAAACGGAAACAGTATAACAGATATCCAAAATTCTATACAAACAACTTGATCGAGACCATTGCGAATTTGTTGATATTGGAACGGCATTTCTAGCTTAATAAACGGTGTAGGAGGAGTGTCTCCTCATGATTTTGGCCCTGCAGCGTCTGCGAGTATCCTAGCCAACTAGGAATTTTGGAATATCAGAATTGACACAGAGAGCTGTTAGTGAAGAGCAGTTGAGGGGTTTATTAGATCGCTCTCCCTCGAGAACGGTAGACCCAATTTTAAAAGCGTTTCCGCCCTTGAGAAGCAGAGAAGTAGAGGAAGATTTTATGCCAAAATATGTTTGTGTAACTGTTTGTTTAGTGGTCAAAACGATAGTTGTTTGGGAAAGTAATAAATTGCCTTGCTGCTGGCATGATTTACAGACACTTGAAAGTGAGGCGATGGGTTACGAAAACGGCTATAGGTCCAGATTGGTAGCCCCGATTTGAAATACGCCCTTTTCTATGAAGAGCAGAGAAGCAGGGGAAGATTTTAGCTTGCGGAACTTTTTTCCTCAAAAATGCTCCGAAAGTGGTCAAAACGACCGTTGTTTGGGAAGGTTGAAAAACCCGTGGTAATGCAGTTACAAAAACAGCTGTACCGTAAGTTCCGTATGGAATATTTTGATTCTGCACACAGCTATGAATAGCAGAGAAGTACACGAATATCCCATTCACTCTAACTTCTTGTCTAACTTGTTGCAGTATTGGTCAAAATAGACACTGCTTGCCAAAATATTACAGAAACTGATGTTGGTGCTGTTACTTAAACTCCTGTAACTTTTGATGCGAATATAATTTTTGCCTCCAAACTCCAGATTTGAGTAGCAGAGAAGTAGACGAAGCTGGAACACTTGACATGTCTTTTCTAAGTGGTAGCAAAGTGGTTTTATTAGCTGATTTGTGTCAAAAATTGCTTGATTTCACTTACAAAGAATGTCACTTGGAAGTGATGATATCACAATGGGGCACTTGAGTTTCTTGAGAGATCCAATGAAAGCGGAAGGAGGACATAAAGAGGACAAGAACGTGAAAAACGGAAACAGTATAACAGATATCCAAAATTCTATACAAACAACTTGATCGAGACCATTGCGAATTTGTTGATATTGGAACGGCATTTCTAGCTTAATAAACGGTGTAGGAGGAGTGTCTCCTCATGATTTTGGCCCTGCAGCGTCTGCGAGTATCCTAGCCAACTAGGAATTTTGGAATATCAGAATTGACACAGAGAGCTGTTAGTGAAGAGCAGTTGAGGGGTTTATTAGATCGCTCTCCCTCGAGAACGGTAGACCCAATTTTAAAAGCGTTTCCGCCCTTGAGAAGCAGAGAAGTAGAGGAAGATTTTATGCCAAAATATGTTTGTGTAACTGTTTGTTTAGTGGTCAAAACGATAGTTGTTTGGGAAAGTAATAAATTGCCTTGCTGCTGGCATGATTTACAGACACTTGAAAGTGAGGCGATGGGTTACGAAAACGGCTATAGGTCCAGATTGGTAGCCCCGATTTGAAATACGCCCTTTTCTATGAAGAGCAGAGAAGCAGGGGAAGATTTTAGCTTGCGGAACTTTTTTCCTCAAAAATGCTCCGAAAGTGGTCAAAACGACCGTTGTTTGGGAAGGTTGAAAAACCATTGGTAATGCAGTTACAAAAACAGCTGTACCGTAAGTTCCGTATGGAATATTTTGATTCTGCACACAGCTATGAATAGCAGAGAAGTACACGAATATCCCATTCACTCTAACTTCTTGTCTAACTTGTTGCAGTATTGGTCAAAATAGACACTGCTTGCCAAAATGTTACAGAAACTGATGTTGGTGCTGTTACTTAAACTCCTGTAACTTTTGATGCGAATATCATTTTTGCCTCCAAACTCCAGATTTGAGTAGCAGAGAAGTATACGAAGCTGGAACACTTGACATGTCTTTTCTAAGTGGTAGCAAAGTGGTTTTATTAGCTGATTTGTGTCAAAAATTGCTTGATTTCACTTACAAAGAATGTCACTTGGAAGTGATGATGTCACAATGGGGCACTTGAGTTTCTTGAGAGATCCAATGAAAGCGGAAGGAGGACATAAAGAGGACAAGAACGTGAAAAACGGAAACAGTATAACAGATATCCAAAATTCTATACAAACAACTTGATCGAGACCATTGCGAATTTGTTGATATTGGAACGGCATTTCTAGCTTAATAAACGGTGTAGGAGGAGTGTCTCCTCATGATTTTGGCCCTGCAGCGTCTGCGAGTATCCTAGCCAACTAGGAATTTTGGAATATCAGAATTGACACAGAGAGCTGTTAGTGAAGAGCAGTTGAGGGGTTTATTAGATCGCTCTCCCTCGAGAACGGTAGACCCAATTTTAAAAGCGTTTCCGCCCTTGAGAAGCAGAGAAGTAGAGGAAGATTTTATGCCAAAATATGTTTGTGTAACTGTTTGTTTAGTGGTCAAAACGATAGTTGTTTGGGAAAGTAATAAATTGCCTTGCTGCTGGCATGATTTACAGACACTTGAAAATGAGGCGATGGGTTACGAAAACGGCTATAGGTCCAGATTGGTAGCCCCGATTTGAAATACGCCCTTTTCTATGAAGAGCAGAGAAGCAGGGGAAGATTTTAGCTTGCGGAACTTTTTTCCTCAAAAATGCTCCGAAAGTGGTCAAAACGACCGTTGTTTGGGAAGGTTGAAAAACCCGTGGTAATGCAGTTACAAAAACAGCTGTACCGTAAGTTCCGTATGGAATATTTTGATTCTGCACACAGCTATGAATAGCAGAGAAGTACACGAATATCCCATTCACTCTAACTTCTTGTCTAACTTGTTGCAGTATTGGTCAAAATAGACACTGCTTGCCAAAATGTTACAGAAACTGATGTTGGTGCTGTTACTTAAACTCCTGCAACTTTTGATGCGAATATAATTTTTGCCTCCAAACTCCAGATTTGAGTAGCAGAGAAGTAGACGAAGCTGGAACACTTGACATGTCTTGTCTAAGTGGTAGCAAAGTGGTTTTATTAGCTGATTTGTGTCAAAAATTGCTTGATTTCACTTACAAAGAATGTCACTTGGAAGTGATGATGTCACAATGGGGCACTTGAGTTTCTTGAGAGATCCAATGAAAGCGGAAGGAGGACATAAAGAGGACAAGAAAGTGAAAAACGGAAACAGTATAACAGATATTCAAAATTCTATACAAACAACTTGATCGAGACCATTGCGAATTTGTTGATATTGGAACGGCATTTCTAGCTTAATAAACGGTGTAGGAGGAGTGTCTCCTCATGATTTTGGCCCTGCAGCGTCTGCGAGTATCCTGGCCAACTAGGAATTTTGGAATATCAGAATTGACACAGAGAGCTGTTAGTGAAGAGCAGTTGAGGGGTTTATTAGATCGCTCTCCCTCGAGAACGGTAGACCCAATTTTAAAAGCGTTTCCGCCCTTGAGAAGCAGAGAAGTAGAGGAAGATTTTATGCCAAAATATGTTTGTGTAACTGTTTGTTTAGTGGTCAAAACGATAGTTGTTTGGGAAAGTAATAAATTGCCTTGCTGCTGGCATGATTTACAGACACTTGAAAGTGAGGCGATGGGTTACGAAAACGGCTATAGGTCCAGATTGGTAGCCCCGATTTGAAATACGCCCTTTTCTATGAAGAGCAGAGAAGCAGGGGAAGATTTTAGCTTGCGGAACTTTTTTCCTCAAAAATGCTCCGAAAGTGGTCAAAACGACCGTTGTTTGGGAAGGTTGAAAAACCCGTGGTAATGCAGTTACAATAACAGCTGTACCGTAAGTTCCGTATGGAATATTTTGATTCTGCACACAGCTATGAATAGCAGAGAAGTACACGAATATCCCATTCACTCTAACTTCTTGTCTAACTTGTTGCAGTATTGGTCAAAATAGACACTGCTTGCCAAAATGTTACAGAAACTGATGTTGGTGCTGTTACTTAAACTCCTGTAACTTTTGATGCGAATATAATTTTTGCCTCCAAACTCCAGATTTGAGTAGCAGAGAAGTAGACGAAGCTGGAACACTTGACATGTCTTGTCTAAGTGGTAGCAAAGTGGTTTTATTAGCTGATTTGTGTCAAAAATTGCTTGATTTCACTTACAAAGAATGTCACTTGGAAGTGATGATGTCACAATGGGGCACTTGAGTTTCTTGAGAGATCCAATGAAAGCGGAAGGAGGACATAAAGAGGACAAGAAAGTGAAAAACGGAAACAGTATAACAGATATCCAAAATTCTATACAAACAACTTGATCGAGACCATTGCGAATTTGTTGATATTGGAACGGCATTTCTAGCTTAATAAACGGTGTAGGAGGAGTGTCTCCTCATGATTTTGGCCCTGCAGCGTCTGCGAGTATCCTGGCCAACTAGGAATTTTGGAATATGAGAATTGACACAGAGAGCTGTTAGTGAAGAGCAGTTGAGGGGTTTATTAGATCGCTCTCCCTCGAGAACGGTAGACCCAATTTTAAAAGCGTTTCCGCCCTTGAGAAGCAGAGAAGTAGAGGAAGATTTTATGCCAAAATATGTTTGTGTAACTGTTTGTTTAGTGGTCAAAACGATAGTTGTTTGGGAAAGTAATAAATTGCCTTGCTGCTGGCATGATTTACAGACACTTGAAAGTGAGGCGATGGGTTACGAAAACGGCTATAGGTCCAGATTGGTAGCCCCGATTTGAAATACGCCCTTTTCTATGAAGAGCAGAGAAGCAGGGGAAGATTTTAGCTTGCGGAACTTTTTTCCTCAAAAATGCTCCGAAAGTGGTCAAAACGACCGTTGTTTGGGAAGGTTGAAAAACCCGTGGTAATGCAGTTACAAAAACAGCTGTACCGTAAGTTCCGTATGGAATATTTTGATTCTGCACACAGCTATGAATAGCAGAGAAGTACACGAATATCCCATTCACTCTAACTTCTTGTCTAACTTGTTGCAGTATTGGTCAAAATAGACACTGCTTGCCAAAATGTTACAGAAACTGATGTTGGTGCTGTTACTTAAACTCCTGTAACTTTTGATGCGAATATAATTTTTGCCTCCAAACTCCAGATTTGAGTAGCAGAGAAGTAGACGAAGCTGGAACACTTGACATGTCTTGTCTAAGTGGTAGCAAAGTGGTTTTATTAGCTGATTTGTGTCAAAAATTGCTTGATTTCACTTACAAAGAATGTCACTTGGAAGTGATGATGTCACAATGGGGCACTTGAGTTTCTTGAGAGATCCAATGAAAGCGGAAGGAGGACATAAAGAGGACAAGAAAGTGAAAAACGGAAACAGTATAACAGATATCCAAAATTCTATACAAACAACTTGATCGAGACCATTGCGAATTTGTTGATATTGGAACGGCATTTCTAGCTTAATAAACGGTGTAGGAGGAGTGTCTCCTCATGATTTTGGCCCTGCAGCGTCTGCGAGTATCCTGGCCAACTAGGAATTTTGGAATATGAGAATTGACACAGAGAGCTGTTAGTGAAGAGCAGTTGAGGGGTTTATTAGATCGCTCTCCCTCGAGAACGGTAGACCCAATTTTAAAAGCGTTTCCGCCCTTGAGAAGCAGAGAAGTAGAGGAAGATTTTATGCCAAAATATGTTTGTGTAACTGTTTGTTTAGTGGTCAAAACGATAGTTGTTTGGGAAAGTAATAAATTGCCTTGCTGCTGGCATGATTTACAGACACTTGAAAGTGAGGCGATGGGTTACGAAAACGGCTATAGGTCCAGATTGGTAGCCCCGATTTGAAATACGCCCTTTTCTATGAAGAGCAGAGAAGCAGGGGAAGATTTTAGCTTGCGGAACTTTTTTCCTCAAAAATGCTCCGAAAGTGGTCAAAACGACCGTTGTTTGGGAAGGTTGAAAAACCCGTGGTAATGCAGTTACAAAAACAGCTGTACCGTAAGTTCCGTATGGAATATTTTGATTCTGCACACAGCTATGAATAGCAGAGAAGTACACGAATATCCCATTCACTCTAACTTCTTGTCTAACTTGTTGCAGTATTGGTCAAAATAGACACTGCTTGCCAAAATGTTACAGAAACTGATGTTGGTGCTGTTACTTAAACTCCTGTAACTTTTGATGCGAATATAATTTTTGCCTCCAAACTCCAGATTTGAGTAGCAGAGAAGTAGACGAAGCTGGGACACTTGACATGTCTTGTCTAAGTGGTAGCAAAGTGGTTTTATTAGCTGATTTGTGTCAAAAATTGCTTGATTTCACTTACAAAGAATGTCACTTGGAAGTGATGATGTCACAATGGGGCACTTGAGTTTCTTGAGAGATCCAATGAAAGCGGAAGGAGGACATAAAGAGGACAAGAAAGTGAAAAACGGAAACAGTATAACAGATATCCAAAATTCTATACAAACAACTTGATCGAGACCATTGCGAATTTGTTGATATTGGAACGGCATTTCTAGCTTAATAAACGGTGTAGGAGGAGTGTCTCCTCATGATTTTGGCCCTGCAGCGTCTGCGAGTATCCTAGCCAACTAGGAATTTTGGAATATCAGAATTGACACAGAGAGCTGTTAGTGAAGAGCAGTTGAGGGGTTTATTAGATCGCTCTCCCTCGAGAACGGTAGACCCAATTTTAAAAGCGTTTCCGCCCTTGAGAAGCAGAGAAGTAGAGGAAGATTTTATGCCAAAATATGTTTGTGTAACTGTTTGTTTAGTGGTCAAAACGATAGTTGTTTGGGAAAGTAATAAATTGCCTTGCTGCTGGCATGATTTACAGACACTTGAAAGTGAGGCGATGGGTTACGAAAACGGCTATAGGTCCAGATTGGTAGCCCCGATTTGAAATACGCCCTTTTCTATGAAGAGCAGAGAAGCAGGGGAAGATTTTAGCTTGCGGAACTTTTTTCCTCAAAAATGCTCCGAAAGTGGTCAAAACGACCGTTGTTTGGGAAGGTTGAAAAACCCGTGGTAATGCAGTTACAAAAACAGCTGTACCGTAAGTTCCGTATGGAATATTTTGATTCTGCACACAGCTATGAATAGCAGAGAAGTAGACGAATATCCCATTCACTCTAACTTCTTGTCTAACTTGTTGCAGTATTGGTCAAAATAGACACTGCTTGCCAAAATGTTACAGAAACTGATGTTGGTGCTGTTACTTAAACTCCTGTAACTTTTGATGCGAATATAATTTTTGCCTCCAAACTCCAGATTTGAGTAGCAGAGAAGTAGACGAAGCTGGGACACTTGACATGTCTTGTCTAAGTGGTAGCAAAGTGGTTTTATTAGCTGATTTGTGTCAAAAATTGCTTGATTTCACTTACAAAGAATGTCACTTGGAAGTGATGATGTCACAATGGGGCACTTGAGTTTCTTGAGAGATCCAATGAAAGCGGAAGGAGGACATAAAGAGGACAAGAAAGTGAAAAACGGAAACAGTATAACAGATATCCAAAATTCTATAAAAAACAACTTGATCGAGACCATTGCGAATTTGTTGATATTGGAACGGCATTTCTAGCTTAATAAACGGTGTAGGAGGAGTGTCTCCTCATGATTTTGGCCCTGCAGCGTCTGCGAGTATCCTGGCCAACTAGGAATTTTGGAATATCAGAATTGACACAGAGAGCTGTTAGTGAAGAGCAGTTGAGGGGTTTATTAGATCGCTCTCCCTCGAGAACGGTAGACCCAATTTTAAAAGCGTTTCCGCCCTTGAGAAGCAGAGAAGTAGAGGAAGATATTATGCCAAAATATGTTTGTGTAACTGTTTGTTTAGTGGTCAAAACGATAGTTGTTTGGGAAAGTAATAAATTGCCTTGCTGCTGGCATGATTTACAGACACTTGAAAGTGAGGCGATGGGTTACGAAAACGGCTATAGGTCCAGATTGGTAGCCCCGATTTGAAATACGCCCTTTTCTATGAAGAGCAGAGAAGCAGGGGAAGATTTTAGCTTGCTGAACTTTTTTCCTCAAAAATGCTCCGAAAGTGGTCAAAACGACCGTTGTTTGGGAAGGTTGAAAAACCCGTGGTAATGCAGTTACAATAACAGCTGTACCGTAAGTTCCGTATGGAATATTTTGATTCTGCACACAGCTATGAATAGCAGAGAAGTACACGAATATCCCATTCACTCTAACTTCTTGTCTAACTTGTTGCAGTATTGGTCAAAATAGACACTGCTTGCCAAAATGTTACAGAAACTGATGTTGGTGCTGTTACTTAAACTCCTGTAACTTTTGATGCGAATATAATTTTTGCCTCCAAACTCCAGATTTGAGTAGCAGAGAAGTAGACGAAGCTGGAACACTTGACATGTCTTGTCTAAGTGGTAGCAAAGTGGTTTTATTAGCTGATTTGTGTCAAAAATTGCTTGATTTCACTTACAAAGAATGTCACTTGGAAGTGATGATGTCACAATGGGGCACTTGAGTTTCTTGAGAGATCCAATGAAAGCGGAAGGAGGACATAAAGAGGACAAGAAAGTGAAAAACGGAAACAGTATAACAGATATCCAAAATTCTATACAAACAACTTGATCGAGACCATTGCGAATTTGTTGATATTGGAACGGCATTTCTAGCTTAATAAACGGTGTAGGAGGAGTGTCTCCTCATGATTTTGGCCCTGCAGCGTCTGCGAGTATCCTGGCCAACTAGGAATTTTGGAATATGAGAATTGACACAGAGAGCTGTTAGTGAAGAGCAGTTGAGGGGTTTATTAGATCGCTCTCCCTCGAGAACGGTAGACCCAATTTTAAAAGCGTTTCCGCCCTTGAGAAGCAGAGAAGTAGAGGAAGATTTTATGCCAAAATATGTTTGTGTAACTGTTTGTTTAGTGGTCAAAACGATAGTTGTTTGGGAAAGTAATAAATTGCCTTGCTGCTGGCATGATTTACAGACACTTGAAAGTGAGGCGATGGGTTACGAAAACGGCTATAGGTCCAGATTGGTAGCCCCGATTTGAAATACGCCCTTTTCTATGAAGAGCAGAGAAGCAGGGGAAGATTTTAGCTTGCGGAACTTTTTTCCTCAAAAATGCTCCGAAAGTGGTCAAAACGACCGTTGTTTGGGAAGGTTGAAAAACCCGTGGTAATGCAGTTACAAAAACAGCTGTACCGTAAGTTCCGTATGGAATATTTTGATTCTGCACACAGCTATGAATAGCAGAGAAGTACACGAATATCCCATTCACTCTAACTTCTTGTCTAACTTGTTGCAGTATTGGTCAAAATAGACACTGCTTGCCAAAATGTTACAGAAACTGATGTTGGTGCTGTTACTTAAACTCCTGTAACTTTTGATGCGAATATAATTTTTGCCTCCAAACTCCAGATTTGAGTAGCAGAGAAGTAGACGAAGCTGGGACACTTGACATGTCTTGTCTAAGTGGTAGCAAAGTGGTTTTATTAGCTGATTTGTGTCAAAAATTGCTTGATTTCACTTACAAAGAATGTCACTTGGAAGTGATGATGTCACAATGGGGCACTTGAGTTTCTTGAGAGATCCAATGAAAGCGGAAGGAGGACATAAAGAGGACAAGAAAGTGAAAAACGGAAACAGTATAACAGATATCCAAAATTCTATACAAACAACTTGATCGAGACCATTGCGAATTTGTTGATATTGGAACGGCATTTCTAGCTTAATAAACGGTGTAGGAGGAGTGTCTCCTCATGATTTTGGCCCTGCAGCGTCTGCGAGTATCCTAGCCAACTAGGAATTTTGGAATATCAGAATTGACACAGAGAGCTGTTAGTGAAGAGCAGTTGAGGGGTTTATTAGATCGCTCTCCCTCGAGAACGGTAGACCCAATTTTAAAAGCGTTTCCGCCCTTGAGAAGCAGAAAAGTAGAGGAAGATTTTATGCCAAAATATGTTTGTGTAACTGTTTGTTTAGTGGTCAAAACGATAGTTGTTTGGGAAAGTAATAAATTGCCTTGCTGCTGGCATGATTTACAGACACTTGAAAGTGAGGCGATGGGTTACGAAAACGGCTATAGGTCCAGATTGGTAGCCCCGATTTGAAATACGCCCTTTTCTATGAAGAGCAGAGAAGCAGGGGAAGATTTTAGCTTGCGGAACTTTTTTCCTCAAAAATGCTCCGAAAGTGGTCAAAACGACCGTTGTTTGGGAAGGTTGAAAAACCCGTGGTAATGCAGTTACAAAAACAGCTGTACCGTAAGTTCCGTATGGAATATTTTGATTCTGCACACAGCTATGAATAGCAGAGAAGTAGACGAATATCCCATTCACTCTAACTTCTTGTCTAACTTGTTGCAGTATTGGTCAAAATAGACACTGCTTGCCAAAATGTTACAGAAACTGATGTTGGTGCTGTTACTTAAACTCCTGTAACTTTTGATGCGAATATAATTTTTGCCTCCAAACTCCAGATTTGAGTAGCAGAGAAGTAGACGAAGCTGGGACACTTGACATGTCTTGTCTAAGTGGTAGCAAAGTGGTTTTATTAGCTGATTTGTGTCAAAAATTGCTTGATTTCACTTACAAAGAATGTCACTTGGAAGTGATGATGTCACAATGGGGCACTTGAGTTTCTTGAGAGATCCAATGAAAGCGGAAGGAGGACATAAAGAGGACAAGAAAGTGAAAAACGGAAACAGTATAACAGATATCCAAAATTCTATACAAACAACTTGATCGAGACCATTGCGAATTTGTTGATATTGGAACGGCATTTCTAGCTTAATAAACGGTGTAGGAGGAGTGTCTCCTCATGATTTTGGCCCTGCAGCGTCTGCGAGTATCCTAGCCAACTAGGAATTTTGGAATATCAGAATTGACACAGAGAGCTGTTAGTGAAGAGCAGTTGAGGGGTTTATTAGATCGCTCTCCCTCGAGAACGGTAGACCCAATTTTAAAAGCGTTTCCGCCCTTGAGAAGCAGAAAAGTAGAGGAAGATTTTATGCCAAAATATGTTTGTGTAACTGTTTGTTTAGTGGTCAAAACGATAGTTGTTTGGGAAAGTAATAAATTGCCTTGCTGCTGGCATGATTTACAGACACTTGAAAGTGAGGCGATGGGTTACGAAAACGGCTATAGGTCCAGATTGGTAGCCCCGATTTGAAATACGCCCTTTTCTATGAAGAGCAGAGAAGCAGGGGAAGATTTTAGCTTGCGGAACTTTTTTCCTCAAAAATGCTCCGAAAGTGGTCAAAACGACCGTTGTTTGGGAAGGTTGAAAAACCCGTGGTAATGCAGTTACAAAAACAGCTGTACCGTAAGTTCCGTATGGAATATTTTGATTCTGCACACAGCTATGAATAGCAGAGAAGTAGACGAATATCCCATTCACTCTAACTTCTTGTCTAACTTGTTGCAGTATTGGTCAAAATAGACACTGCTTGCCAAAATGTTACAGAAACTGATGTTGGTGCTGTTACTTAAACTCCTGTAACTTTTGATGCGAATATAATTTTTGCCTCCAAACTCCAGATTTGAGTAGCAGAGAAGTAGACGAAGCTGGGACACTTGACATGTCTTGTCTAAGTGGTAGCAAAGTGGTTTTATTAGCTGATTTGTGTCAAAAATTGCTTGATTTCACTTACAAAGAATGTCACTTGGAAGTGATGATGTCACAATGGGGCACTTGAGTTTCTTGAGAGATCCAATGAAAGCGGAAGGAGGACATAAAGAGGACAAGAAAGTGAAAAACGGAAACAGTATAACAGATATCCAAAATTCTATACAAACAACTTGATCGAGACCATTGCGAATTTGTTGATATTGGAACGGCATTTCTAGCTTAATAAACGGTGTAGGAGGAGTGTCTCCTCATGATTTTGGCCCTGCAGCGTCTGCGAGTATCCTAGCCAACTAGGAATTTTGGAATATCAGAATTGACACAGAGAGCTGTTAGTGAAGAGCAGTTGAGGGGTTTATTAGATCGCTCTCCCTCGAGAACGGTAGACCCAATTTTAAAAGCGTTTCCGCCCTTGAGAAGCAGAAAAGTAGAGGAAGATTTTATGCCAAAATATGTTTGTGTAACTGTTTGTTTAGTGGTCAAAACGATAGTTGTTTGGGAAAGTAATAAATTGCCTTGCTGCTGGCATGATTTACAGACACTTGAAAGTGAGGCGATGGGTTACGAAAACGGCTATAGGTCCAGATTGGTAGCCCCGATTTGAAATACGCCCTTTTCTATGAAGAGCAGAGAAGCAGGGGAAGATTTTAGCTTGCGGAACTTTTTTCCTCAAAAATGCTCCGAAAGTGGTCAAAACGACCGTTGTTTGGGAAGGTTGAAAAACCCGTGGTAATGCAGTTACAAAAACAGCTGTACCGTAAGTTCCGTATGGAATATTTTGATTCTGCACACAGCTATGAATAGCAGAGAAGTAGACGAATATCCCATTCACTCTAACTTCTTGTCTAACTTGTTGCAGTATTGGTCAAAATAGACACTGCTTGCCAAAATGTTACAGAAACTGATGTTGGTGCTGTTACTTAAACTCCTGTAACTTTTGATGCGAATATAATTTTTGCCTCCAAACTCCAGATTTGAGTAGCAGAGAAGTAGACGAAGCTGGGACACTTGACATGTCTTGTCTAAGTGGTAGCAAAGTGGTTTTATTAGCTGATTTGTGTCAAAAATTGCTTGATTTCACTTACAAAGAATGTCACTTGGAAGTGATGATGTCACAATGGGGCACTTGAGTTTCTTGAGAGATCCAATGAAAGCGGAAGGAGGACATAAAGAGGACAAGAAAGTGAAAAACGGAAACAGTATAACAGATATCCAAAATTCTATACAAACAACTTGATCGAGACCATTGCGAATTTGTTGATATTGGAACGGCATTTCTAGCTTAATAAACGGTGTAGGAGGAGTGTCTCCTCATGATTTTGGCCCTGCAGCGTCTGCGAGTATCCTAGCCAACTAGGAATTTTGGAATATCAGAATTGACACAGAGAGCTGTTAGTGAAGAGCAGTTGAGGGGTTTATTAGATCGCTCTCCCTCGAGAACGGTAGACCCAATTTTAAAAGCGTTTCCGCCCTTGAGAAGCAGAAAAGTAGAGGAAGATTTTATGCCAAAATATGTTTGTGTAACTGTTTGTTTAGTGGTCAAAACGATAGTTGTTTGGGAAAGTAATAAATTGCCTTGCTGCTGGCATGATTTACAGACACTTGAAAGTGAGGCGATGGGTTACGAAAACGGCTATAGGTCCAGATTGGTAGCCCCGATTTGAAATACGCCCTTTTCTATGAAGAGCAGAGAAGCAGGGGAAGATTTTAGCTTGCGGAACTTTTTTCCTCAAAAATGCTCCGAAAGTGGTCAAAACGACCGTTGTTTGGGAAGGTTGAAAAACCCGTGGTAATGCAGTTACAAAAACAGCTGTACCGTAAGTTCCGTATGGAATATTTTGATTCTGCACACAGCTATGAATAGCAGAGAAGTAGACGAATATCCCATTCACTCTAACTTCTTGTCTAACTTGTTGCAGTATTGGTCAAAATAGACACTGCTTGCCAAAATGTTACAGAAACTGATGTTGGTGCTGTTACTTAAACTCCTGTAACTTTTGATGCGAATATAATTTTTGCCTCCAAACTCCAGATTTGAGTAGCAGAGAAGTAGACGAAGCTGGGACACTTGACATGTCTTGTCTAAGTGGTAGCAAAGTGGTTTTATTAGCTGATTTGTGTCAAAAATTGCTTGATTTCACTTACAAAGAATGTCACTTGGAAGTGATGATGTCACAATGGGGCACTTGAGTTTCTTGAGAGATCCAATGAAAGCGGAAGGAGGACATAAAGAGGACAAGAAAGTGAAAAACGGAAACAGTATAACAGATATCCAAAATTCTATACAAACAACTTGATCGAGACCATTGCGAATTTGTTGATATTGGAACGGCATTTCTAGCTTAATAAACGGTGTAGGAGGAGTGTCTCCTCATGATTTTGGCCCTGCAGCGTCTGCGAGTATCCTAGCCAACTAGAAATTTTGGAATATCAGAATTGACACAGAGAGCTGTTAGTGAAGAGCAGTTGAGGGGTTTATTAGATCGCTCTCCCTCGAGAACGGTAGACCCAATTTTAAAAGCGTTTCCGCCCTTGAGAAGCAGAAAAGTAGAGGAAGATTTTATGCCAAAATATGTTTGTGTAACTGTTTGTTTAGTGGTCAAAACGATAGTTGTTTGGGAAAGTAATAAATTGCCTTGCTGCTGGCATGATTTACAGACACTTGAAAGTGAGGCGATGGGTTACGAAAACGGCTATAGGTCCAGATTGGTAGCCCCGATTTGAAATACGCCCTTTTCTATGAAGAGCAGAGAAGCAGGGGAAGATTTTAGCTTGCGGAACTTTTTTCCTCAAAAATGCTCCGAAAGTGGTCAAAACGACCGTTGTTTGGGAAGGTTGAAAAACCCGTGGTAATGCAGTTACAAAAACAGCTGTACCGTAAGTTCCGTATGGAATATTTTGATTCTGCACACAGCTATGAATAGCAGAGAAGTACACGAATATCCCATTCACTCTAACTTCTTGTCTAACTTGTTGCAGTATTGGTCAAAATAGACACTGCTTGCCAAAATGTTACAGAAACTGATGTTGGTGCTGTTACTTAAACTCCTGTAACTTTTGATGCGAATATAATTTTTGCCTCCAAACTCCAGATTTGAGTAGCAGAGAAGTAGACGAAGCTGGGACACTTGACATGTCTTGTCTAAGTGGTAGCAAAGTGGTTTTATTAGCTGATTTGTGTCAAAAATTGCTTGATTTCACTTACAAAGAATGTCACTTGGAAGTGATGATGTCACAATGGGGCACTTGAGTTTCTTGAGAGATCCAATGAAAGCGGAAGGAGGACATAAAGAGGACAAGAAAGTGAAAAACGGAAACAGTATAACAGATATCCAAAATTCTATACAAACAACTTGATCGAGACCATTGCGAATTTGTTGATATTGGAACGGCATTTCTAGCTTAATAAACGGTGTAGGAGGAGTGTCTCCTCATGATTTTGGCCCTGCATCGTCAGCGAGTATCCTAGCCAACTAGGAATTTTGGAATATCAGAATTGACACAGAGAGCTGTTAGTGAAGAGCAGTTGAGGGGTTTATTAGATCGCTCTCCCTCGAGAACGGTGGACCCAATTTTAAAAGCGTTTCCGCCCTTGAGAAGCAGAAAAGTAAAGGGAGATTTTATGCCAAAATATGTTTGTGTAACTGTTTGTTTAGTGGTCAAAACGATAGTTGTTTGGGAAAGTAATAAATTGCCTTGCTGCTGGCATGATTTACAGACACTTGAAAGTGAGGCGATGGGTTACGAAAACGGCTATAGGTCCAGATTGGTAGCCCCGATTTGAAATACGCCCTTTTCTATGAAGAGCAGAGAAGCAGGGGAAGATTTTAGCTTGCGGAACTTTTTTCCTCAAAAATGCTCCGAAAGTGGTCAAAACGACCGTTGTTTGGGAAGGTTGAAAAACCCGTGGTAATGCAGTTACAAAAACAGCTGTACCGTAAGTTCTGTATGGAATATTTTGATTCTGCACACAGCTATGAATAGCAGAGAAGTAGACGAATATCCCATTCACTCTAACTTCTTGTCTAACTTGTTGCAGTATTGGTCAAAATAGACACTGCTTGCCAAAATGTTACAGAAACTGATGATGGTGCTGTTACTTAAACTCCTGTAACTTTTGATGCGAATATCATTTTTGCCTCCAAACTCCAGATTTGAGTAGCAGAGAAGTAGACGAAGCTGGAACACTTGACATGTCTTGTCTAAGTGGTAGCAAAGTGGTTTTATTAGCTGATTTGTGTCAAAAATGGCTTGATTTCACTTACAAAGAATGTCACTTGGAAGTGATGATGTCACAATGGGGCACTTGAGTTTCTTGAGAGATCCAATGAAAGCGGAAGGAGGACATAAAGAGGACAAGAAAGTGAAAAACGGAAACAGTATAACAGATATCCAAAATTCTATACAAACAACTTGATCGAGACCATTGCGAATTTGTTGATATTGGAACGGCATTTCTAGCTTAATAAACGGTGTAGGAGGAGTGTCTCCTCATGATTTTGGCCCTGCAGCGTCTGCGAGTATCCTGGCCAACTAGGAATTTTGGAATATGAGAATTGACACAGAGAGCTGTTAGTGAAGAGCAGTTGAGGGGTTTATTAGATCGCTCTCCCTCGAGAACGGTAGACCCAATTTTAAAAGCGTTTCCGCCCTTGAGAAGCAGAGAAGTAGAGGAAGATTTTATGCCAAAATATGTTTGTGTAACTGTTTGTTTAGTGGTCAAAACGATAGTTGTTTGGGAAAGTAATAAATTGCCTTGCTGCTGGCATGATTTACAGACACTTGAAAGTGAGGCGATGGGTTACGAAAACGGCTATAGGTCCAGATTGGTAGCCCCAATTTGAAATACGCCCTTTTCTATGAAGAGCAGAGAAGCAGGGGAAGATTTTAGCTTGCGGAACTTTTTTCCTCAAAAATGCTCCGAAAGTGGTCAATACGACCGTTGTTTGGGAAGGTTGAAAAACAAGTGGTAATGCAGTTACAAAAACAGCTGTACCGTAAGTTCCGTATGGAATATTTTGATTCTGCACACAGCTATGAATAGCAGAGAAGTAGACGAATATCCCATTCACTCTAACTTCTTGTCTAACTTGTTGCAGTATTGGTCAAAATAGACACTGCTTGCCAAAATGTTACAGAAACTGATGTTGGTGCTGTTACTTAAACTCCTGTAACTTTTGATGCGAATATCATTTTTGCCTCCAAACTCCAGATTTGAGTAGCAGAGAAGTAGACGAAGCTGGAACACTTGACATGTCTTGTCTAAGTGGTAGCAAAGTGGTTTTATTAGCTGATTTGTGTCAAAAATTGCTTGATTTCACTTACAAAGAATGTCACTTGGAAGTGATGATGTCACAATGGGGCACTTGAGTTTCTTGAGAGATCCAATGAAAGCGGAAGGAGGACATAAAGAGGACAAGAAAGTGAAAAACGGAAACAGTATAACAGATATCCAAAATTCTATACAAACAACTTGATCGAGACCATTGCGAATTTGTTGATATTGGAACGGCATTTCTAGCTTAATAAACGGTGTAGGAGGAGTGTCTCCTCATGATTTTGGCCCTGCAGCGTCTGCGAGTATCCTAGCCAACTAGGAATTTTGGAATATCAGAATTGACACAGAGAGCTGTTAGTGAAGAGCAGTTGAGGGGTTTATTAGATCGCTCTCCCTCGAGAACGGTAGACCCAATTTTAAAAGCGTTTCCGCCCTTGAGAAGCAGAGAAGTAGAGGAAGATTTTATGCCAAAATATGTTTGTGTAACTGTTTGTTTAGTGGTCAAAACGATAGTTGTTTGGGAAAGTAATAAATTGCCTTGCTGCTGGCATGATTTACAGACACTTGAAAGTGAGGCGATGGGTTACGAAAACGGCTATAGGTCCAGATTGGTAGCCCCGATTTGAAATACGCCCTTTTCTATGAAGAGCAGAGAAGCAGGGGAAGATTTTAGCTTGCGGAACTTTTTTCCTCAAAAATGCTCCGAAAGTGGTCAAAACGACCGTTGTTTGGGAAGGTTGAAAAACCCGTGGTAATGCAGTTACAAAAACAGCTGTACCGTAAGTTCCGTATGGAATATTTTGATTCTGCACACAGCTATGAATAGCAGAGAAGTAGACGAATATCCCATTCACTCTAACTTCTTGTCTAACTTGTTGCAGTATTGGTCAAAATAGACACTGCTTGCCAAAATGTTACAGAAACTGATGTTGGTGCTGTTACTTAAACTCCTGTAACTTTTGATGCGAATATAATTTTTGCCTCCAAACTCCAGATTTGAGTAGCAGAGAAGTAGACGAAGCTGGAACACTTGACATGTCTTGTCTAAGTGGTAGCAAAGTGGTTTTATTAGCTGATTTGTGTCAAAAATTGCTTGATTTCACTTACAAAGAATGTCACTTGGAAGTGATGATGTCACAATGGGGCACTTGAGTTTCTTGAGAGATCCAATGAAAGCGGAAGGAGGACATAAAGAGGACAAGAACGTGAAAAACGGAAACAGTATAACAGATATCCAAAATTCTATACAAACAACTTGATCGAGACCATTGCGAATTTGTTGATATTGGAACGGCATTTCTAGCTTAATAAACGGTGTAGGAGGAGTGTCTCCTCATGATTTTGGCCCTGCAGCGTCTGCGAGTATCCTAGCCAACTAGGAATTTTGGAATATCAGAATTGACACAGAGAGCTGTTAGTGAAGAGCAGTTGAGGGGTTTATTAGATCGCTCTCCCTCGAGAACGGTAGACCCAATTTTAAAAGCGTTTCCGCCCTTGAGAAGCAGAGAAGTAGAGGAAGATTTTATGCCAAAATATGTTTGTGTAACTGTTTGTTTAGTGGTCAAAACGATAGTTGTTTGGGAAAGTAATAAATTGCCTTGCTGCTGGCATGATTTACAGACACTTGAAAGTGAGGCGATGGGTTACGAAAACGGCTATAGGTCCAGATTGGTAGCCCCGATTTGAAATACGCCCTTTTCTATGAAGAGCAGAGAAGCAGGGGAAGATTTTAGCTTGCGGAACTTTTTTCCTCAAAAATGCTCCGAAAGTGGTCAAAACGACCGTTGTTTGGGAAGGTTGAAAAACCCGTGGTAATGCAGTTACAAAAACAGCTGTACCGTAAGTTCCGTATGGAATATTTTGATTCTGCACACAGCTATGAATAGCAGAGAAGTACACGAATATCCCATTCACTCTAACTTCTTGTCTAACTTGTTGCAGTATTGGTCAAAATAGACACTGCTTGCCAAAATGTTACAGAAACTGATGTTGGTGCTGTTACTTAAACTCCTGTAACTTTTGATGCGAATATAATTTTTGCCTCCAAACTCCAGATTTGAGTAGCAGAGAAGTAGACGAAGCTGGGACACTTGACATGTCTTGTCTAAGTGGTAGCAAAGTGGTTTTATTAGCTGATTTGTGTCAAAAATTGCTTGATTTCACTTACAAAGAATGTCACTTGGAAGTGATGATGTCACAATGGGGCACTTGAGTTTCTTGAGAGATCCAATGAAAGCGGAAGGAGGACATAAAGAGGACAAGAAAGTGAAAAACGGAAACAGTATAACAGATATCCAAAATTCTATACAAACAACTTGATCGAGACCATTGCGAATTTGTTGATATTGGAACGGCATTTCTAGCTTAATAAACGGTGTAGGAGGAGTGTCTCCTCATGATTTTGGCCCTGCATCGTCAGCGAGTATCCTAGCCAACTAGGAATTTTGGAATATCAGAATTGACACAGAGAGCTGTTAGTGAAGAGCAGTTGAGGGGTTTATTAGATCGCTCTCCCTCGAGAACGGTGGACCCAATTTTAAAAGCGTTTCCGCCCTTGAGAAGCAGAAAAGTAAAGGGAGATTTTATGCCAAAATATGTTTGTGTAACTGTTTGTTTAGTGGTCAAAACGATAGTTGTTTGGGAAAGTAATAAATTGCCTTGCTGCTGGCATGATTTACAGACACTTGAAAGTGAGGCGATGGGTTACGAAAACGGCTATAGGTCCAGATTGGTAGCCCCGATTTGAAATACGCCCTTTTCTATGAAGAGCAGAGAAGCAGGGGAAGATTTTAGCTTGCGGAACTTTTTTCCTCAAAAATGCTCCGAAAGTGGTCAAAACGACCGTTGTTTGGGAAGGTTGAAAAACCCGTGGTAATGCAGTTACAAAAACAGCTGTACCGTAAGTTCTGTATGGAATATTTTGATTCTGCACACAGCTATGAATAGCAGAGAAGTAGACGAATATCCCATTCACTCTAACTTCTTGTCTAACTTGTTGCAGTATTGGTCAAAATAGACACTGCTTGCCAAAATGTTACAGAAACTGATGATGGTGCTGTTACTTAAACTCCTGTAACTTTTGATGCGAATATCATTTTTGCCTCCAAACTCCAGATTTGAGTAGCAGAGAAGTAGACGAAGCTGGAACACTTGACATGTCTTGTCTAAGTGGTAGCAAAGTGGTTTTATTAGCTGATTTGTGTCAAAAATGGCTTGATTTCACTTACAAAGAATGTCACTTGGAAGTGATGATGTCACAATGGGGCACTTGAGTTTCTTGAGAGATCCAATGAAAGCGGAAGGAGGACATAAAGAGGACAAGAAAGTGAAAAACGGAAACAGTATAACAGATATCCAAAATTCTATACAAACAACTTGATCGAGACCATTGCGAATTTGTTGATATTGGAACGGCATTTCTAGCTTAATAAACGGTGTAGGAGGAGTGTCTCCTCATGATTTTGGCCCTGCAGCGTCTGCGAGTATCCTGGCCAACTAGGAATTTTGGAATATGAGAATTGACACAGAGAGCTGTTAGTGAAGAGCAGTTGAGGGGTTTATTAGATCGCTCTCCCTCGAGAACGGTAGACCCAATTTTAAAAGCGTTTCCGCCCTTGAGAAGCAGAGAAGTAGAGGAAGATTTTATGCCAAAATATGTTTGTGTAACTGTTTGTTTAGTGGTCAAAACGATAGTTGTTTGGGAAAGTAATAAATTGCCTTGCTGCTGGCATGATTTACAGACACTTGAAAGTGAGGCGATGGGTTACGAAAACGGCTATAGGTCCAGATTGGTAGCCCCAATTTGAAATACGCCCTTTTCTATGAAGAGCAGAGAAGCAGGGGAAGATTTTAGCTTGCGGAACTTTTTTCCTCAAAAATGCTCCGAAAGTGGTCAATACGACCGTTGTTTGGGAAGGTTGAAAAACAAGTGGTAATGCAGTTACAAAAACAGCTGTACCGTAAGTTCCGTATGGAATATTTTGATTCTGCACACAGCTATGAATAGCAGAGAAGTAGACGAATATCCCATTCACTCTAACTTCTTGTCTAACTTGTTGCAGTATTGGTCAAAATAGACACTGCTTGCCAAAATGTTACAGAAACTGATGTTGGTGCTGTTACTTAAACTCCTGTAACTTTTGATGCGAATATCATTTTTGCCTCCAAACTCCAGATTTGAGTAGCAGAGAAGTAGACGAAGCTGGAACACTTGACATGTCTTGTCTAAGTGGTAGCAAAGTGGTTTTATTAGCTGATTTGTGTCAAAAATTGCTTGATTTCACTTACAAAGAATGTCACTTGGAAGTGATG
This sequence comes from Oncorhynchus mykiss, assembly GCF_057628025.1. Classification (NCBI taxonomy): domain Eukaryota; kingdom Metazoa; phylum Chordata; class Actinopteri; order Salmoniformes; family Salmonidae; genus Oncorhynchus; species Oncorhynchus mykiss. Next base: position 40,130,468 of record NC_143036.1, read on the forward strand.
ATGTCACAATGGGGCACTTGAGTTTCTTGAGAGATCCAATGAAAGCGGAAGGAGGACATAAAGAGGACAAGAAAGTGAAAAACGGAAACAGTATAACAGATATCCAAAATTCTATACAAACAACTTGATCGAGACCATTGCGAATTTGTTGATATTGGAACGGCATTTCTAGCTTAATAAACGGTGTAGGAGGAGTGTCTCCTCATGATTTTGGCCCTGCAGCGTCTGCGAGTATCCTAGCCAACTAGGAATTTTGGAATATCAGAATTGACACAGAGAGCTGTTAGTGAAGAGCAGTTGAGGGGTTTATTAGATCGCTCTCCCTCGAGAACGGTAGACCCAATTTTAAAAGCGTTTCCGCCCTTGAGAAGCAGAGAAGTAGAGGAAGATTTTATGCCAAAATATGTTTGTGTAACTGTTTGTTTAGTGGTCAAAACGATAGTTGTTTGGGAAAGTAATAAATTGCCTTGCTGCTGGCATGATTTACAGACACTTGAAAGTGAGGCGATGGGTTACGAAAACGGCTATAGGTCCAGATTGGTAGCCCCGATTTGAAATACGCCCTTTTCTATGAAGAGCAGAGAAGCAGGGGAAGATTTTAGATTGCGGAACTTTTTTCCTCAAAAATGCTCCGAAAGTGGTCAAAACGACCGTTGTTTGGGAAGGTTGAAAAACCCGTGGTAATGCAGTTACAAAAACAGCTGTACCGTAAGTTCCGTATGGAATATTTTGATTCTGCACACAGCTATGAATAGCAGAGAAGTAGACGAATATCCCATTCACTCTAACTTCTTGTCTAACTTGTTGCAGTATTGGTCAAAATAGACACTGCTTGCCAAAATGTTACAGAAACTGATGTTGGTGCTGTTACTTAAACTCCTGTAACTTTTGATGCGAATATAATTTTTGCCTCCAAACTCCAGATTTGAGTAGCAGAGAAGTAGACGAAGCTGGAACACTTGACATGTCTTGTCTAAGTGGTAGCAAAGTGGTTTTATTAGCTGATTTGTGTCAAAAATTGCTTGATTTCACTTACAAAGAATGTCACTTGGAAGTGATGATGTCACAATGGGGCACTTGAGTTTCTTGAGAGATCCAATGAAAGCGGAAGGAGGACATAAAGAGGACAAGAACGTGAAAAACGGAAACAGTATAACAGATATCCAAAATTCTATACAAACAACTTGATCGAGACCATTGCGAATTTGTTGATATTGGAACGGCATTTCTAGCTTAATAAACGGTGTAGGAGGAGTGTCTCCTCATGATTTTGGCCCTGCAGCGTCTGCGAGTATCCTAGCCAACTAGGAATTTTGGAATATCAGAATTGACACAGAGAGCTGTTAGTGAAGAGCAGTTGAGGGGTTTATTAGATCGCTCTCCCTCGAGAACGGTAGACCCAATTTTAAAAGCGTTTCCGCCCTTGAGAAGCAGAGAAGTAGAGGAAGATTTTATGCCAAAATATGTTTGTGTAACTGTTTGTTTAGTGGTCAAAACGATAGTTGTTTGGGAAAGTAATAAATTGCCTTGCTGCTGGCATGATTTACAGACACTTGAAAGTGAGGCGATGGGTTACGAAAACGGCTATAGGTCCAGATTGGTAGCCCCGATTTGAAATACGCCCTTTTCTATGAAGAGCAGAGAAGCAGGGGAAGATTTTAGCTTGCGGAACTTTTTTCCTCAAAAATGCTCCGAAAGTGGTCAAAACGACCGTTGTTTGGGAAGGTTGAAAAACCCGTGGTAATGCAGTTACAAAAACAGCTGTACCGTAAGTTCCGTATGGAATATTTTGATTCTGCACACAGCTATGAATAGCAGAGAAGTACACGAATATCCCATTCACTCTAACTTCTTGTCTAACTTGTTGCAGTATTGGTCAAAATAGACACTGCTTGCCAAAATGTTACAGAAACTGATGTTGGTGCTGTTACTTAAACTCCTGTAACTTTTGATGCGAATATAATTTTTGCCTCCAAACTCCAGATTTGAGTAGCAGAGAAGTAGACGAAGCTGGAACACTTGACATGTCTTGTCTAAGTGGTAGCAAAGTGGTTTTATTAGCTGATTTGTGTCAAAAATTGCTTGATTTCACTTACAAAGAATGTCACTTGGAAGTGATGATGTCACAATGGGGCACTTGAGTTACTTGAGAGATCCAATGAAAGCGGAAGGAGGACATAAAGAGGACAAGAAAGTGAAAAACGGAAACAGTATAACAGATATCCAAAATTCTATACAAACAACTTGATCGAGACCATTGCGAATTTGTTGATATTGGAACGGCATTTCTAGCTTAATAAACGGTGTAGGAGGAGTGTCTCCTCATGATTTTGGCCCTGCAGCGTCTGCGAGTATCCTAGCCAACTAGGAATTTTGGAATATCAGAATTGACACAGAGAGCTGTTAGTGAAGAGCAGTTGAGGGGTTTATTAGATCGCTCTCCCTCGAGAACGGTGGACCCAATTTTAAAAGCGTTTCCGCCCTTGAGAAGCAGAGAAGTAGAGGAAGATTTTATGCCAAAATATGTTTGTGTAACTGTTTGTTTAGTGGTCAAAACGATAGTTGTTTGGGAAAGTAATAAATTGCCTTGCTGCTGGCATGATTTACAGACACTTGAAAGTGAGGCGATGGGTTACGAAAACGGCTATAGGTCCAGATTGGTAGCCCCGATTTGAAATACGCCCTTTTCTATGAAGAGCAGAGAAGCAGGGGAAGATTTTAGCTTGCGGAACTTTTTTCCTCAAAAATGCTCCGAAAGTGGTCAAAACGACCGTTGTTTGGGAAGGTTGAAAAACCCGTGGTAATGCAGTTACAAAAACAGCTGTACCGTAAGTTCTGTATGGAATATTTTGATTCTGCACACAGCTATGAATAGCAGAGAAGTAGACGAATATCCCATTCACTCTAACTTCTTGTCTAACTTGTTGCAGTATTGGTCAAAATAGACACTGCTTGCCAAAATGTTACAGAAACTGATGATGGTGCTGTTACTTAAACTCCTGTAACTTTTGATGCGAATATCATTTTTGCCTCCAAACTCCAGATTTGAGTAGCAGAGAAGTAGACGAAGCTGGAACACTTGACATGTCTTGTCTAAGTGGTAGCAAAGTGGTTTTATTAGCTGATTTGTGTCAAAAATGGCTTGATTTCACTTACAAAGAATGTCACTTGGAAGTGATGATGTCACAATGGGGCACTTGAGTTTCTTGAGAGATCCAATGAAAGCGGAAGGAGGACATAAAGAGGACAAGAAAGTGAAAAACGGAAACAGTATAACAGATATCCAAAATTCTATACAAACAACTTGATCGAGACCATTGCGAATTTGTTGATATTGGAACGGCATTTCTAGCTTAATAAACGGTGTAGGAGGAGTGTCTCCTCATGATTTTGGCCCTGCAGCGTCTGCGAGTATCCTGGCCAACTAGGAATTTTGGAATATGAGAATTGACACAGAGAGCTTTTAGTGAAGAGCAGTTGAGGGGTTTATTAGATCGCTCTCCCTCGAGAACGGTAGACCCAATTTTAAAAGCGTTTCCGCCCTTGAGAAGCAGAGAAGTAGAGGAAGATTTTATGCCAAAATATGTTTGTGTAACTGTTTGTTTAGTGGTCAAAACGATAGTTGTTTGGGAAAGTAATAAATTGCCTTGCTGCTGGCATGATTTACAGACACTTGAAAGTGAGGCGATGGGTTACGAAAACGGCTATAGGTCCAGATTGGTAGCCCCAATTTGAAATACGCCCTTTTCTATGAAGAGCAGAGAAGCAGGGGAAGATTTTAGCTTGCGGAACTTTTTTCCTCAAAAATGCTCCGAAAGTGGTCAATACGACCGTTGTTTGGGAAGGTTGAAAAACAAGTGGTAATGCAGTTACAAAAACAGCTGTACCGTAAGTTCCGTATGGAATATTTTGATTCTGCACACAGCTATGAATAGCAGAGAAGTAGACGAATATCCCATTCACTCTAACTTCTTGTCTAACTTGTTGCAGTATTGGTCAAAATAGACACTGCTTGCCAAAATGTTACAGAAACTGATGTTGGTGCTGTTACTTAAACTCCTGTAACTTTTGATGCGAATATCATTTTTGCCTCCAAACTCCAGATTTGAGTAGCAGAGAAGTAGACGAAGCTGGAACACTTGACATGTCTTGTCTAAGTGGTAGCAAAGTGGTTTTATTAGCTGATTTGTGTCAAAAATTGCTTGATTTCACTTACAAAGAATGTCACTTGGAAGTGATGATGTCACAATGGGGCACTTGAGTTTCTTGAGAGATCCAATGAAAGCGGAAGGAGGACATAAAGAGGACAAGAAAGTGAAAAACGGAAACAGTATAACAGATATCCAAAATTCTATACAAACAACTTGATCGAGACCATTGCGAATTTGTTGATATTGGAACGGCATTTCTAGCTTAATAAACGGTGTAGGAGGAGTGTCTCCTCATGATTTTGGCCCTGCAGCGTCTGCGAGTATCCTGGCCAACTAGGAATTTTGGAATATGAGAATTGACACAGAGAGCTGTTAGTGAAGAGCAGTTGAGGGGTTTATTAGATCGCTCTCCCTCGAGAACGGTAGACCCAATTTTAAAAGCGTTTCCGCCCTTGAGAAGCAGAGAAGTAGAGGAAGATTTTATGCCAAAATATGTTTGTGTAACTGTTTGTTTAGTGGTCAAAACGATAGTTGTTTGGGAAAGTAATAAATTGCCTTGCTGCTGGCATGATTTACAGACACTTGAAAGTGAGGCGATGGGTTACGAAAACGGCTATAGGTCCAGATTGGTAGCCCCGATTTGAAATACGCCCTTTTCTATGAAGAGCAGAGAAGCAGGGGAAGATTTTAGCTTGCGGAACTTTTTTCCTCAAAAATGCTCCGAAAGTGGTCAAAACGACCGTTGTTTGGGAAGGTTGAAAAACCCGTGGTAATGCAGTTACAAAAACAGCTGTACCGTAAGTTCCGTATGGAATATTTTGATTCTGCACACAGCTATGAATAGCAGAGAAGTAGACGAATATCCCATTCACTCTAACTTCTTGTCTAACTTGTTGCAGTATTGGTCAAAATAGACACTGCTTGCCAAAATGTTACAGAAACTGATGTTGGTGCTGTTACTTAAACTCCTGTAACTTTTGATGCGAATATAATTTTTGCCTCCAAACTCCAGATTTGAGTAGCAGAGAAGTAGACGAAGCTGGAACACTTGACATGTCTTGTCTAAGTGGTAGCAAAGTGGTTTTATTAGCTGATTTGTGTCAAAAATGGCTTGATTTCACTTACAAAGAATGTCACTTGGAAGTGATGATGTCACAATGGGGCACTTGAGTTTCTTGAGAGATCCAATGAAAGCGGAAGGAGGACATAAAGAGGACAAGAAAGTGAAAAACGGAAACAGTATAACAGATATCCAAAATTCTATACAAACAACTTGATCGAGACCATTGCGAATTTGTTGATATTGGAACGGCATTTCTAGCTTAATAAACGGTGTAGGAGGAGTGTCTCCTCATGATTTTGGCCCTGCAGCGTCTGCGAGTATCCTGGCCAACTAGGAATTTTGGAATATGAGAATTGACACAGAGAGCTTTTAGTGAAGAGCAGTTGAGGGGTTTATTAGATCGCTCTCCCTCGAGAACGGTAGACCCAATTTTAAAAGCGTTTCCGCCCTTGAGAAGCAGAGAAGTAGAGGAAGATTTTATGCCAAAATATGTTTGTGTAACTGTTTGTTTAGTGGTCAAAACGATAGTTGTTTGGGAAAGTAATAAATTGCCTTGCTGCTGGCATGATTTACAGACACTTGAAAGTGAGGCGATGGGTTACGAAAACGGCTATAGGTCCAGATTGGTAGCCCCAATTTGAAATACGCCCTTTTCTATGAAGAGCAGAGAAGCAGGGGAAGATTTTAGCTTGCGGAACTTTTTTCCTCAAAAATGCTCCGAAAGTGGTCAATACGACCGTTGTTTGGGAAGGTTGAAAAACAAGTGGTAATGCAGTTACAAAAACAGCTGTACCGTAAGTTCCGTATGGAATATTTTGATTCTGCACACAGCTATGAATAGCAGAGAAGTAGACGAATATCCCATTCACTCTAACTTCTTGTCTAACTTGTTGCAGTATTGGTCAAAATAGACACTGCTTGCCAAAATGTTACAGAAACTGATGTTGGTGCTGTTACTTAAACTCCTGTAACTTTTGATGCGAATATCATTTTTGCCTCCAAACTCCAGATTTGAGTAGCAGAGAAGTAGACGAAGCTGGAACACTTGACATGTCTTGTCTAAGTGGTAGCAAAGTGGTTTTATTAGCTGATTTGTGTCAAAAATGGCTTGATTTCACTTACAAAGAATGTCACTTGGAAGTGATGATGTCACAATGGGGCACTTGAGTTTCTTGAGAGATCCAATGAAAGCGGAAGGAGGACATAAAGAGGACAAGAAAGTGAAAAACGGAAACAGTATAACAGATATCCAAAATTCTATACAAACAACTTGATCGAGACCATTGCGAATTTGTTGATATTGGAACGGCATTTCTAGCTTAATAAACGGTGTAGGAGGAGTGTCTCCTCATGATTTTGGCCCTGCAGCGTCTGCGAGTATCCTAGCCAACTAGGAATTTTGGAATATCAGAATTGACACAGAGAGCTGTTAGTGAAGTGCAGTTGAGGGGTTTATTAGATCGCTCTCCCTCGAGAACGGTAGACCCAATTTTAAAAGCGTTTCCGCCCTTGAGAAGCAGAGAAGTAGAGGAAGATTTTATGCCAAAATATGTTTGTGTAACTGTTTGTTTAGTGGTCAAAACGATAGTTGTTTGGGAAAGTAATAAATTGCCTTGCTGCTGGCATGATTTACAGACACTTGAAAGTGAGGCGATGGGTTACGAAAACGGCTATAGGTCCAGATTGGTAGCCCCGATTTGAAATCCGCCCTTTTCTATGAAGAGCAGAGAAGCAGGGGAAGATTTTAGCTTGCGGAACTTTTTTCCTCAAAAATGCTCCGAAAGTGGTCAAAACGACCGTTGTTTGGGAAGGTTGAAAAACCCGTGGTAATGCAGTTACAAAAACAGCTGTACCGTAAGTTCCGTATGGAATATTTTGATTCTGCACACAGCTATGAATAGCAGAGAAGTAGACGAATATCCCATTCACTCTAACTTCTTGTCTAACTTGTTGCAGTATTGGTCAAAATAGACACTGCTTGCCAAAATGTTACAGAAACTGATGTTGGTGCTGTTACTTAAACTCCTGTAACTTTTGATGCGAATATCATTTTTGCCTCCAAACTCCAGATTTGAGTAGCAGAGAAGTAGACGAAGCTGGAACACTTGACATGTCTTGTCTAAGTGGTAGCAAAGTGGTTTTATTAGCTGATTTGTGTCAAAAATTGCTTGATTTCACTTACAAAGAATGTCACTTGGAAGTGATGATGTCACAATGGGGCACTTGAGTTTCTTAAGAGATCCAATGAAAGCGGAAGGAGGACATAAAGAGGACAAGAAAGTGAAAAACGGAAACAGTATAACAGATATCCAAAATTCTATACAAACAACTTGATCGAGACCATTGCGAATTTGTTGATATTGGAACGGCATTTCTAGCTTAATAAACGGTGTAGGAGGAGTGTCTCCTCATGATTTTGGCCCTGCAGCGTCTGCGAGTATCCTAGCCAACTAGGAATTTTGGAATATCAGAATTGACACAGAGAGCTGTTAGTGAAGTGCAGTTGAGGGGTTTATTAGATCGCTCTCCCTCGAGAACGGTAGACCCAATTTTAAAAGCGTTTCCGCCCTTGAGAAGCAGAGAAGTAGAGGAAGATTTTATGCCAAAATATGTTTGTGTAACTGTTTGTTTAGTGGTCAAAACGATAGTTGTTTGGGAAAGTAATAAATTGCCTTGCTGCTGGCATGATTTACAGACACTTGAAAGTGAGGCGATGGGTTACGAAAACGGCTATAGGTCCAGATTGGTAGCCCCGATTTGAAATCCGCCCTTTTCTATGAAGAGCAGAGAAGCAGGGGAAGATTTTAGCTTGCGGAACTTTTTTCCTCAAAAATGCTCCGAAAGTGGTCAAAACGACCGTTGTTTGGGAAGGTTGAAAAACCCGTGGTAATGCAGTTACAAAAACAGCTGTACCGTAAGTTCCGTATGGAATATTTTGATTCTGCACACAGCTATGAATAGCAGAGAAGTAGACGAATATCCCATTCACTCTAACTTCTTGTCTAACTTGTTGCAGTATTGGTCAAAATAGACACTGCTTGCCAAAATGTTACAGAAACTGATGTTGGTGCTGTTACTTAAACTCCTGTAACTTTTGATGCGAATATCATTTTTGCCTCCAAACTCCAGATTTGAGTAGCAGAGAAGTAGACGAAGCTGGAACACTTGACATGTCTTGTCTAAGTGGTAGCAAAGTGGTTTTATTAGCTGATTTGTGTCAAAAATTGCTTGATTTCACTTACAAAGAATGTCACTTGGAAGTGATGATGTCACAATGGGGCACTTGAGTTTCTTAAGAGATCCAATGAAAGCGGAAGGAGGACATAAAGAGGACAAGAAAGTGAAAAACGGAAACAGTATAACAGATATCCAAAATTCTATACAAACAACTTGATCGAGACCATTGCGAATTTGTTGATATTGGAACGGCATTTCTAGCTTAATAAACGGTGTAGGAGGAGTGTCTCCTCATGATTTTGGCCCTGCAGCGTCTGCGAGTATCCTAGCCAACTAGGAATTTTGGAATATCAGAATTGACACAGAGAGCTGTTAGTGAAGTGCAGTTGAGGGGTTTATTAGATCGCTCTCCCTCGAGAACGGTAGACCCAATTTTAAAAGTGTTTCCGCCCTTGAGAAGCAGAGAAGTAGAGGAAGATTTTATGCCAAAATATGTTTGTGTAACTGTTTGTTTAGTGGTCAAAACGATAGTTGTTTGGGAAAGTAATAAATTGCCTTGCTGCTGGCATGATTTACAGACACTTGAAAGTGAGGCGATGGGTTACGAAAACGGCTATAGGTCCAGATTGGTAGCCCCGATTTGAAATACGCCCTTTTCTATGAAGAGCAGAGAAGCAGGGGAAGATTTTAGCTTGCGGAACTTTTTTCCTCAAAAATGCTCCGAAAGTGGTCAAAACGACCGTTGTTTGGGAAGGTTGAAAAACCCGTGGTAATGCAGTTACAAAAACAGCTGTACCGTAAGTTCCGTATGGAATATTTTGATTCTGCACACAGCTATGAATAGCAGAGAAGTAGACGAATATCCCATTCACTCTAACTTCTTGTCTAACTTGTTGCAGTATTGGTCAAAATAGACACTGCTTGCCAAAATGTTACAGAAACTGATGTTGGTGCTGTTACTTAAACTCCTGTAACTTTTGATGCGAATATCATTTTTGCCTCCAAACTCCAGATTTGAGTAGCAGAGAAGTAGACGAAGCTGGAACACTTGACATGTCTTGTCTAAGTGGTAGCAAAGTGGTTTTATTAGCTGATTTGTGTCAAAAATTGCTTGATTTCACTTACAAAGAATGTCACTTGGAAGTGATGATGTCACAATGGGGCACTTGAGTTTCTTGAGAGATCCAATGAAAGCGGAAGGAGGACATAAAGAGGACAAGAAAGTGAAAAACGGAAACAGTATAACAGATATCCAAAATTCTATACAAACAACTTGATCGAGACCATTGCGAATTTGTTGATATTGGAACGGCATTTCTAGCTTAATAAACGGTGTAGGAGGAGTGTCTCCTCATGATTTTGGCCCTGCAGCGTCTGCGAGTAACCTAGCCAACGGTTCCATTTTGGAATATCAGAATTGACACAGAGAGCTGTTAGTGAAGAGCAGGTGAGGGGTTTATTAGATCGCTCTCCCTCGAGAACGGTAGACCCAATTTTAAAAGCGTTTCCGCCCTTGAGAAGCAGAGAAGTAGAGGAAGATTTTATGCCAAAATATGTTTGTGTAACTGTTTGTTTAGTGGTCAAAACGATAGTTGTTTGGGAAAGTAATAAATTGCCTTGCTGCTGGCATGATTTACAGACACTTGAAAGTGAGGCGATGGGTTACGAAAACGGCTATAGGTCCAGATTGGTAGCCCCGATTTGAAATACGCCCTTTTCTATGAAGAGCAGAGAAGCAGGGGAAGATTTTAGCTTGCGGAACTTTTTTCCTCAAAAATGCTCCGAAAGTGGTCAAAACGACCGTTGTTTGGGAAGGTTGAAAAACCCGTGGTAATGCAGTTACAAAAACAGCTGTACCGTAAGTTCCGTATGGAATATTTTGATTCTGCACACAGCTATGAATAGCAGAGAAGTAGACGAATATCCCATTCACTCTAACTTCTTGTCTAACTTGTTGCAGTATTGGTCAAAATAGACACTGCTTGCCAAAATGTTACAGAAACTGATGTTGGTGCTGTTACTTAAACTCCTGTAACTTTTGATGCGAATATCATTTTTGCCTCCAAACTCCAGATTTGAGTAGCAGAGAAGTAGACGAAGCTGGAACACTTGACATGTCTTGTCTAAGTGGTAGCAAAGTGGTTTTATTAGCTGATTTGTGTCAAAAATTGCTTGATTTCACTTACAAAGAATGTCACTTGGAAGTGATGATGTCACAATGGGGCACTTGAGTTTCTTGAGAGATCCAATGAAAGCGGAAGGAGGACATAAAGAGGACAAGAAAGTGAAAAACGGAAACAGTATAACAGATATCCAAAATTCTATACAAACAACTTGATCGAGACCATTGCGAATTTGTTGATATTGGAACGGCATTTCTAGCTTAATAAACGGTGTAGGAGGAGTGTCTCCTCATGATTTTGGCCCTGCAGCATCTGCGAGTAACCTAGCCAACGGTTCCATTTTGGAATATCAGATTTGACACAGAGAGCTGTTAGTGAAGAGCAGTTGAGGGGTTTATTAGATCGCTCTCCCTCGAGAACGGTAGACCCAATTTTAAAAGCGTTTCCGCCCTTGAGAAGCAGAGAAGTAGAGGAAGATTTTATGCCAAAATATGTTTGTGTAACTGTTTGTTTAGTGGTCAAAACGATAGTTGTTTGGGAAAGTAATAAATTGCCTTGCTGCTGGCATGATTTACAGACACTTGAAAGTGAGGCGATGGGTTACGAAAACGGCTATAGGTCCAGATTGGTAGCCCCGATTTGAAATACGCCCTTTTCTATGAAGAGCAGAGAAGCAGGGGAAGATTTTAGCTTGCGGAACTTTTTTCCTCAAAAATGCTCCGAAAGTGGTCAAAACGACCGTTGTTTGGGAAGGTTGAAAAACCCGTGGTAATGCAGTTACAAAAACAGCTGTACCGTAAGTTCCGTATGGAATATTTTGATTCTGCACACAGCTATGAATAGCAGAGAAGTAGACGAATATCCCATTCACTCTAACTTCTTGTCTAACTTGTTGCAGTATTGGTCAAAATAGACACTGCTTGCCAAAATGTTACAGAAACTGATGTTGGTGCTGTTACTTAAACTCCTGTAACTTTTGATGCGAATATCATTTTTGCCTCCAAACTCCAGATTTGAGTAGCAGAGAAGTAGACGAAGCTGGAACACTTGACATGTCTTGTCTAAGTGGTAGCAAAGTGGTTTTATTAGCTGATTTGTGTCAAAAATTGCTTGATTTCACTTACAAAGAATGTCACTTGGAAGTGATGATGTCACAATGGGGCACTTGAGTTTCTTGAGAGATCCAATGAAAGCGGAAGGAGGACATAAAGAGGACAAGAAAGTGAAAAACGAAAACAGTATAACAGATATCCAAAATTCTATACAAACAACTTGATCGAGACCATTGCGAATTTGTTGATATTGGAACGGCATTTCTAGCTTAATAAACGGTGTAGGAGGAGTGTCTCCTCATGATTTTGGCCCTGCAGCGTCTGCGAGTATCCTAGCCAACTAGGAATTTTGGAATATCAGAATTGACACAGAGAGCTGTTAGTGAAGAGCAGTTGAGGGGTTTATTAGATCGCTCTCCCTCGAGAACGGTAGACCCAATTTTAAAAGCGTTTCCGCCCTTGAGAAGCAGAGAAGTAGAGGAAGATTTTATGCCAAAATATGTTTGTGTAACTGTTTGTTTAGTGGTCAAAACGATAGTTGTTTGGGAAAGTAATAAATTGCCTTGCTGCTGGCATGATTTACAGACACTTGAAAGTGAGGCGATGGGTTACGAAAACGGCTATAGGTCCAGATTGGTAGCCCCGATTTGAAATACGCCCTTTTCTATGAAGAGCAGAGAAGCAGGGGAAGATTTTAGCTTGCGGAACTTTTTTCCTCAAAAATGCTCCGAAAGTGGTCAAAACGACCGTTGTTTGGGAAGGTTGAAAAACCCGTGGTAATGCAGTTACAAAAACAGCTGTACCGTAAGTTCCGTATGGAATATTTTGATTCTGCACACAGCTATGAATAGCAGAGAAGTAGACGAATATCCCATTCACTCTAACTTCTTGTCTAACTTGTTGCAGTATTGGTCAAAATAGACACTGCTTGCCAAAATGTTACAGAAACTGATGTTGGTGCTGTTACTTAAACTCCTGTAACTTTTGATGCGAATATCATTTTTGCCTCCAAACTCCAGATTTGAGTAGCAGAGAAGTAGACGAAGCTGGAACACTTGACATGTCTTGTCTAAGTGGTAGCAAAGTGGTTTTATTAGCTGATTTGTGTCAAAAATTGCTTGATTTCACTTACAAAGAATGTCACTTGGAAGTGATGATGTCACAATGGGGCACTTGAGTTTCTTGAGAGATCCAATGAAAGCGGAAGGAGGACATAAAGAGGACAAGAAAGTGAAAAACGGAAACAGTATAACAGATATCCAAAATTCTATACAAACAACTTGATCGAGACCATTGCGAATTTGTTGATATTGGAACGGCATTTCTAGCTTAATAAACGGTGTAGGAGGAGTGTCTCCTCATGATTTTGGCCCTGCAGCGTCTGCGAGTAACCTAGCCAACGGTTCCATTTTGGAATATCAGAATTGACACAGAGAGCTGTTAGTGAAGAGCAGGTGAGGGGTTTATTAGATCGCTCTCCCTCGAGAACGGTAGACCCAATTTTAAAAGCGTTTCCGCCCTTGAGAAGCAGAGAAGTAGAGGAAGATTTTATGCCAAAATATGTTTCTGTAACTGTTTGTTTAGTGGTCAAAACGATAGTTGTTTGGGAAAGTAATAAATTGCCTTGCTGCTGGCATGATTTACAGACACTTGAAAGTGAGGCGATGGGTTACGAAAACGGCTATAGGTCCAGATTGGTAGCCCCGATTTGAAATACGCCCTTTTCTATGAAGAGCAGAGAAGCAGGGGAAGATTTTAGCTTGCGGAACTTTTTTCCTCAAAAATGCTCCGAAAGTGGTCAAAACGACCGTTGTTTGGGAAGGTTGAAAAACCCGTGGTAATGCAGTTACAAAAACAGCTGTACCGTAAGTTCCGTATGGAATATTTTGATTCTGCACACAGCTATGAATAGCAGAGAAGTAGACGAATATCCCATTCACTCTAACTTCTTGTCTAACTTGTTGCAGTATTGGTCAAAATAGACACTGCTTGCCAAAATGTTACAGAAACTGATGTTGGTGCTGTTACTTAAACTCCTGTAACTTTTGATGCGAATATCATTTTTGCCTCCAAACTCCAGATTTGAGTAGCAGAGAAGTAGACGAAGCTGGAACACTTGACATGTCTTGTCTAAGTGGTAGCAAAGTGGTTTTATTAGCTGATTTGTGTCAAAAATTGCTTGATTTCACTTACAAAGAATGTCACTTGGAAGTGATGATGTCACAATGGGGCACTTGAGTTTCTTGAGAGATCCAATGAAAGCGGAAGGAGGACATAAAGAGGACAAGAAAGTGAAAAACGGAAACAGTATAACAGATTTCCAAAATTCTATACAAACAACTTGATCGAGACCATTGCGAATTTGTTGATATTGGAACGGCATTTCTAGCTTAATAAACGGTGTAGGAGGAGTGTCTCCTCATGATTTTGGCCCTGCAGCGTCTGCGAGTAACCTAGCCAACGGTTCCATTTTGGAATATCAGAATTGACACAGAGAGCTGTTAGTGAAGAGCAGGTGAGGGGTTTATTAGATCGCTCTCCCTCGAGAACGGTAGACCCAATTTTAAAAGCGTTTCCGCCCTTGAGAAGCAGAGAAGTAGAGGAAGATTTTATGCCAAAATATGTTTGTGTAACTGTTTGTTTAGTGGTCAAAACGATAGTTGTTTGGGAAAGTAATAAATTGCCTTGCTGCTGGCATGATTTACAGACACTTGAAAGTGAGGCGATGGGTTACGAAAACGGCTATAGGTCCAGATTGGTAGCCCCGATTTGAAATACGCCCTTTTCTATGAAGAGCAGAGAAGCAGGGGAAGATTTTAGCTTGCGGAACTTTTTTCCTCAAAAATGCTCCGAAAGTGGTCAAAACGACCGTTGTTTGGGAAGGTTGAAAAACCCGTGGTAATGCAGTTACAAAAACAGCTGTACCGTAAGTTCCGTATGGAATATTTTGATTCTGCACACAGCTATGAATAGCAGAGAAGTAGACGAATATCCCATTCACTCTAACTTCTTGTCTAACTTGTTGCAGTATTGGTCAAAATAGACACTGCTTGCCAAAATGTTACAGAAACTGATGTTGGTGCTGTTACTTAAACTCCTGTAACTTTTGATGCGAATATCATTTTTGCCTCCAAACTCCAGATTTGAGTAGCAGAGAAGTAGACGAAGCTGGAACACTTGACATGTCTTGTCTAAGTGGTAGCAAAGTGGTTTTATTAGCTGATTTGTGTCAAAAATTGCTTGATTTCACTTACAAAGAATGTCACTTGGAAGTGATGATGTCACAATGGGGCACTTGAGTTTCTTGAGAGATCCAATGAAAGCGGAAGGAGGACATAAAGAGGACAAGAAAGTGAAAAACGGAAACAGTATAACAGATTTCCAAAATTCTATACAAACAACTTGATCGAGACCATTGCGAATTTGTTGATATTGGAACGGCATTTCTAGCTTAATAAACGGTGTAGGAGGAGTGTCTCCTCATGATTTTGGCCCTGCAGCGTCTGCGAGTAACCTAGCCAACGGTTCCATTTTGGAATATCAGAATTGACACAGAGAGCTGTTAGTGAAGAGCAGGTGAGGGGTTTATTAGATCGCTCTCCCTCGAGAACGGTAGACCCAATTTTAAAAGCGTTTCCGCCCTTGAGAAGCAGAGAAGTAGAGGAAGATTTTATGCCAAAATATGTTTGTGTAACTGTTTGTTTAGTGGTCAAAACGATAGTTGTTTGGGAAAGTAATAAATTGCCTTGCTGCTGGCATGATTTACAGACACTTGAAAGTGAGGCGATGGGTTACGAAAACGGCTATAGGTCCAGATTGGTAGCCCCGATTTGAAATACGCCCTTTTCTATGAAGAGCAGAGAAGCAGGGGAAGATTTTAGCTTGCGGAACTTTTTTCCTCAAAAATGCTCCGAAAGTGGTCAAAACGACCGTTGTTTGGGAAGGTTGAAAAACCCGTGGTAATGCAGTTACAAAAACAGCTGTACCGTAAGTTCCGTATGGAATATTTTGATTCTGCACACAGCTATGAATAGCAGAGAAGTAGACGAATATCCCATTCACTCTAACTTCTTGTCTAACTTGTTGCAGTATTGGTCAAAATAGACACTGCTTGCCAAAATGTTACAGAAACTGATGTTGGTGCTGTTACTTAAACTCCTGTAACTTTTGATGCGAATATCATTTTTGCCTCCAAACTCCAGATTTGAGTAGCAGAGAAGTAGACGAAGCTGGAACACTTGACATGTCTTGTCTAAGTGGTAGCAAAGTGGTTTTATTAGCTGATTTGTGTCAAAAATTGCTTGATTTCACTTACAAAGAATGTCACTTGGAAGTGATGATGTCACAATGGGGCACTTGAGTTTCTTGAGAGATCCAATGAAAGCGGAAGGAGGACATAAAGAGGACAAGAAAGTGAAAAACGGAAACAGTATAACAGATTTCCAAAATTCTATACAAACAACTTGATCGAGACCATTGCGAATTTGTTGATATTGGAACGGCATTTCTAGCTTAATAAACGGTGTAGGAGGAGTGTCTCCTCATGATTTTGGCCCTGCAGCGTCTGCGAGTAACCTAGCCAACGGTTCCATTTTGGAATATCAGAATTGACACAGAGAGCTGTTAGTGAAGAGCAGGTGAGGGGTTTATTAGATCGCTCTCCCTCGAGAACGGTAGACCCAATTTTAAAAGCGTTTCCGCCCTTGAGAAGCAGAGAAGTAGAGGAAGATTTTATGCCAAAATATGTTTGTGTAACTGTTTGTTTAGTGGTCAAAACGATAGTTGTTTGGGAAAGTAATAAATTGCCTTGCTGCTGGCATGATTTACAGACACTTGAAAGTGAGGCGATGGGTTACGAAAACGGCTATAGGTCCAGATTGGTAGCCCCGATTTGAAATACGCCCTTTTCTATGAAGAGCAGAGAAGCAGGGGAAGATTTTAGCTTGCGGAACTTTTTTCCTCAAAAATGCTCCGAAAGTGGTCAAAACGACCGTTGTTTGGGAAGGTTGAAAAACCCGTGGTAATGCAGTTACAAAAACAGCTGTACCGTAAGTTCCGTATGGAATATTTTGATTCTGCACACAGCTATGAATAGCAGAGAAGTAGACGAATATCCCATTCACTCTAACTTCTTGTCTAACTTGTTGCAGTATTGGTCAAAATAGACACTGCTTGCCAAAATGTTACAGAAACTGATGTTGGTGCTGTTACTTAAACTCCTGTAACTTTTGATGCGAATATCATTTTTGCCTCCAAACTCCAGATTTGAGTAGCAGAGAAGTAGACGAAGCTGGAACACTTGACATGTCTTGTCTAAGTGGTAGCAAAGTGGTTTTATTAGCTGATTTGTGTCAAAAATTGCTTGATTTCACTTACAAAGAATGTCACTTGGAAGTGATGATGTCACAATGGGGCACTTGAGTTTCTTGAGAGATCCAATGAAAGCGGAAGGAGGACATAAAGAGGACAAGAAAGTGAAAAACGGAAACAGTATAACAGATATCCAAAATTCTATACAAACAACTTGATCGAGACCATTGCGAATTTGTTGATATTGGAACGGCATTTCTAGCTTAATAAACGGTGTAGGAGGAGTGTCTCCTCATGATTTTGGCCCTGCAGCGTCTGCGAGTAACCTAGCCAACGGTTCCATTTTGGAATATCAGAATTGACACAGAGAGCTGTTAGTGAAGAGCAGGTGAGGGGTTTATTAGATCGCTCTCCCTCGAGAACGGTAGACCCAATTTTAAAAGCGTTTCCGCCCTTGAGAAGCAGAGAAGTAGAGGAAGATTTTATGCCAAAATATGTTTGTGTAACTGTTTGTTTAGTGGTCAAAACGATAGTTGTTTGGGAAAGTAATAAATTGCCTTGCTGCTGGCATGATTTACAGACACTTGAAAGTGAGGCGATGGGTTACGAAAACGGCTATAGGTCCAGATTGGTAGCCCCGATTTGAAATACGCCCTTTTCTATGAAGAGCAGAGAAGCAGGGGAAGATTTTAGCTTGCGGAACTTTTTTCCTCAAAAATGCTCCGAAAGTGGTCAAAACGACCGTTGTTTGGGAAGGTTGAAAAACCCGTGGTAATGCAGTTACAAAAACAGCTGTACCGTAAGTTCCGTATGGAATATTTTGATTCTGCACACAGCTATGAATAGCAGAGAAGTAGACGAATATCCCATTCACTCTAACTTCTTGTCTAACTTGTTGCAGTATTGGTCAAAATAGACACTGCTTGCCAAAATGTTACAGAAACTGATGTTGGTGCTGTTACTTAAACTCCTGTAACTTTTGATGCGAATATCATTTTTGCCTCCAAACTCCAGATTTGAGTAGCAGAGAAGTAGACGAAGCTGGAACACTTGACATGTCTTGTCTAAGTGGTAGCAAAGTGGTTTTATTAGCTGATTTGTGTCAAAAATTGCTTGATTTCACTTACAAAGAATGTCACTTGGAAGTGATGATGTCACAATGGGGCACTTGAGTTTCTTGAGAGATCCAATGAAAGCGGAAGGAGGACATAAAGAGGACAAGAAAGTGAAAAACGGAAACAGTATAACAGATATCCAAAATTCTATACAAACAACTTGATCGAGACCATTGCGAATTTGTTGATATTGGAACGGCATTTCTAGCTTAATAAACGGTGTAGGAGGAGTGTCTCCTCATGATTTTGGCCCTGCAGCGTCTGCGAGTAACCTAGCCAACGGTTCCATTTTGGAATATCAGAATTGACACAGAGAGCTGTTAGTGAAGAGCAGGTGAGGGGTTTATTAGATCGCTCTCCCTCGAGAACGGTAGACCCAATTTTAAAAGCGTTTCCGCCCTTGAGAAGCAGAGAAGTAGAGGAAGATTTTATGCCAAAATATGTTTGTGTAACTGTTTGTTTAGTGGTCAAAACGATAGTTGTTTGGGAAAGTAATAAATTGCCTTGCTGCTGGCATGATTTACAGACACTTGAAAGTGAGGCGATGGGTTACGAAAACGGCTATAGGTCCAGATTGGTAGCCCCGATTTGAAATACGCCCTTTTCTATGAAGAGCAGAGAAGCAGGGGAAGATTTTAGCTTGCGGAACTTTTTTCCTCAAAAATGCTCCGAAAGTGGTCAAAACGACCGTTGTTTGGGAAGGTTGAAAAACCCGTGGTAATGCAGTTACAAAAACAGCTGTACCGTAAGTTCCGTATGGAATATTTTGATTCTGCACACAGCTATGAATAGCAGAGAAGTAGACGAATATCCCATTCACTCTAACTTCTTGTCTAACTTGTTGCAGTATTGGTCAAAATAGACACTGCTTGCCAAAATGTTACAGAAACTGATGTTGGTGCTGTTACTTAAACTCCTGTAACTTTTGATGCGAATATCATTTTTGCCTCCAAACTCCAGATTTGAGTAGCAGAGAAGTAGACGAAGCTGGAACACTTGACATGTCTTGTCTAAGTGGTAGCAAAGTGGTTTTATTAGCTGATTTGTGTCAAAAATTGCTTGATTTCACTTACAAAGAATGTCACTTGGAAGTGATGATGTCACAATGGGGCACTTGAGTTTCTTGAGAGATCCAATGAAAGCGGAAGGAGGACATAAAGAGGACAAGAAAGTGAAAAACGGAAACAGTATAACAGATATCCAAAATTCTATACAAACAACTTGATCGAGACCATTGCGAATTTGTTGATATTGGAACGGCATTTCTAGCTTAATAAACGGTGTAGGAGGAGTGTCTCCTCATGATTTTGGCCCTGCAGCGTCTGCGAGTAACCTAGCCAACGGTTCCATTTTGGAATATCAGAATTGACACAGAGAGCTGTTAGTGAAGAGCAGGTGAGGGGTTTATTAGATCGCTCTCCCTCGAGAACGGTAGACCCAATTTTAAAAGCGTTTCCGCCCTTGAGAAGCAGAGAAGTAGAGGAAGATTTTATGCCAAAATATGTTTGTGTAACTGTTTGTTTAGTGGTCAAAACGATAGTTGTTTGGGAAAGTAATAAATTGCCTTGCTGCTGGCATGATTTACAGACACTTGAAAGTGAGGCGATGGGTTACGAAAACGGCTATAGGTCCAGATTGGTAGCCCCGATTTGAAATACGCCCTTTTCTATGAAGAGCAGAGAAGCAGGGGAAGATTTTAGCTTGCGGAACTTTTTTCCTCAAAAATGCTCCGAAAGTGGTCAAAACGACCGTTGTTTGGGAAGGTTGAAAAACCCGTGGTAATGCAGTTACAAAAACAGCTGTACCGTAAGTTCCGTATGGAATATTTTGATTCTGCACACAGCTATGAATAGCAGAGAAGTAGACGAATATCCCATTCACTCTAACTTCTTGTCTAACTTGTTGCAGTATTGGTCAAAATAGACACTGCTTGCCAAAATGTTACAGAAACTGATGTTGGTGCTGTTACTTAAACTCCTGTAACTTTTGATGCGAATATCATTTTTGCCTCCAAACTCCAGATTTGAGTAGCAGAGAAGTAGACGAAGCTGGAACACTTGACATGTCTTGTCTAAGTGGTAGCAAAGTGGTTTTATTAGCTGATTTGTGTCAAAAATTGCTTGATTTCACTTACAAAGAATGTCACTTGGAAGTGATGATGTCACAATGGGGCACTTGAGTTTCTTGAGAGATCCAATGAAAGCGGAAGGAGGACATAAAGAGGACAAGAAAGTGAAAAACGGAAACAGTATAACAGATATCCAAAATTCTATACAAACAACTTGATCGAGACCATTGCGAATTTGTTGATATTGGAACGGCATTTCTAGCTTAATAAACGGTGTAGGAGGAGTGTCTCCTCATGATTTTGGCCCTGCAGAGTCTGCGAGTAACCTAGCCAACGGTTCCATTTTGGAATATCAGAATTGACACAGAGAGCTGTTAGTGAAGAGCAGGTGAGGGGTTTATTAGATCGCTCTCCCTCGAGAACGGTAGACCCAATTTTAAAAGCGTTTCCGCCCTTGAGAAGCAGAGAAGTAGAGGAAGATTTTATGCCAAAATATGTTTGTGTAACTGTTTGTTTAGTGGTCAAAACGATAGTTGTTTGGGAAAGTAATAAATTGCCTTGCTGCTGGCAGGATTTACAGACACTTGAAAGTGAGGCGATGGGTTACGAAAACGGCTATAGGTCCAGATTGGTAGCCCCGATTTGAAATACGCCCTTTTCTATGAAGAGCAGAGAAGCAGGGGAAGATTTTAGCTTGCGGAACTTTTTTCCTCAAAAATGCTCCGAAAGTGGTCAAAACGACCGTTGTTTGGGAAGGTTGAAAAACCCGTGGTAATGCAGTTACAAAAACAGCTGTACCGTAAGTTCCGTATGGAATATTTTGATTCTGCACACAGCTATGAATAGCAGAGAAGTAGACGAATATCCCATTCACTCTAACTTCTTGTCTAACTTGTTGCAGTATTGGTCAAAATAGACACTGCTTGCCAAAATGTTACAGAAACTGATGTTGGTGCTGTTACTTAAACTCCTGTAACTTTTGATGCGAATATCATTTTTGCCTCCAAACTCCAGATTTGAGTAGCAGAGAAGTAGACGAAGCTGGAACACTTGACATGTCTTGTCTAAGTGGTAGCAAAGTGGTTTTATTAGCTGATTTGTGTCAAAAATTGCTTGATTTCACTTACAAAGAATGTCACTTGGAAGTGATGATGTCACAATGGGGCACTTGAGTTTCTTGAGAGATCCAATGAAAGCGGAAGGAGGACATAAAGAGGACAAGAAAGTGAAAAACGGAAACAGTATAACAGATATCCAAAATTCTATACAAACAACTTGATCGAGACCATTGCGAATTTGTTGATATTGGAACGGCATTTCTAGCTTAATAAACGGTGTAGGAGGAGTGTCTCCTCATGATTTTGGCCCTGCAGCGTCTGCGAGTAACCTAGCCAACGGTTCCATTTTGGAATATCAGAATTGACACAGAGAGCTGTTAGTGAAGAGCAGGTGAGGGGTTTATTAGATCGCTCTCCCTCGAGAACGGTAGACCCAATTTTAAAAGCGTTTCCGCCCTTGAGAAGCAGAGAAGTAGAGGAAGATTTTATGCCAAAATATGTTTGTGTAACTGTTTGTTTAGTGGTCAAAACGATAGTTGTTTGGGAAAGTAATAAATTGCCTTGCTGCTGGCATGATTTACAGACACTTGAAAGTGAGGCGATGGGTTACGAAAACGGCTATAGGTCCAGATTGGTAGCCCCGATTTGAAATACGCCCTTTTCTATGAAGAGCAGAGAAGCAGGGGAAGATTTTAGCTTGCGGAACTTTTTTCCTCAAAAATGCTCCGAAAGTGGTCAAAACGACCGTTGTTTGGGAAGGTTGAAAAACCCGTGGTAATGCAGTTACAAAAACAGCTGTACCGTAAGTTCCGTATGGAATATTTTGATTCTGCACACAGCTATGAATAGCAGAGAAGTAGACGAATATCCCATTCACTCTAACTTCTTGTCTAACTTGTTGCAGTATTGGTCAAAATAGACACTGCTTGCCAAAATGTTACAGAAACTGATGTTGGTGCTGTTACTTAAACTCCTGTAACTTTTGATGCGAATATCATTTTTGCCTCCAAACTCCAGATTTGAGTAGCAGAGAAGTAGACGAAGCTGGAACACTTGACATGTCTTGTCTAAGTGGTAGCAAAGTGGTTTTATTAGCTGATTTGTGTCAAAAATTGCTTGATTTCACTTACAAAGAATGTCACTTGGAAGTGATGATGTCACAATGGGGCACTTGAGTTTCTTGAGAGATCCAATGAAAGCGGAAGGAGGACATAAAGAGGACAAGAAAGTGAAAAACGGAAACAGTATAACAGATATCCAAAATTCTATACAAACAACTTGATCGAGACCATTGCGAATTTGTTGATATTGGAACGGCATTTCTAGCTTAATAAACGGTGTAGGAGGAGTGTCTCCTCATGATTTTGGCCCTGCAGCGTCTGCGAGTAACCTAGCCAACGGTTCCATTTTGGAATATCAGAATTGACACAGAGAGCTGTTAGTGAAGAGCAGGTGAGGGGTTTATTAGATCGCTCTCCCTCGAGAACGGTAGACCCAATTTTAAAAGCGTTTCCGCCCTTGAGAAGCAGAGAAGTAGAGGAAGATTTTATGCCAAAATATGTTTGTGTAACTGTTTGTTTAGTGGTCAAAACGATAGTTGTTTGGGAAAGTAATAAATTGCCTTGCTGCTGGCATGATTTACAGACACTTGAAAGTGAGGCGATGGGTTACGAAAACGGCTATAGGTCCAGATTGGTAGCCCCGATTTGAAATACGCCCTTTTCTATGAAGAGCAGAGAAGCAGGGGAAGATTTTAGCTTGCGGAACTTTTTTCCTCAAAAATGCTCCGAAAGTGGTCAAAACGACCGTTGTTTGGGAAGGTTGAAAAACCCGT
Source organism: Oncorhynchus mykiss (assembly GCF_057628025.1). Classification (NCBI taxonomy): domain Eukaryota; kingdom Metazoa; phylum Chordata; class Actinopteri; order Salmoniformes; family Salmonidae; genus Oncorhynchus; species Oncorhynchus mykiss. The sequence goes on from NC_143036.1 coordinate 40,153,419, forward strand.
GGTAATGCAGTTACAAAAACAGCTGTACCGTAAGTTCCGTATGGAATATTTTGATTCTGCACACAGCTATGAATAGCAGAGAAGTAGACGAATATCCCATTCACTCTAACTTCTTGTCTAACTTGTTGCAGTATTGGTCAAAATAGACACTGCTTGCCAAAATGTTACAGAAACTGATGTTGGTGCTGTTACTTAAACTCCTGTAACTTTTGATGCGAATATCATTTTTGCCTCCAAACTCCAGATTTGAGTAGCAGAGAAGTAGACGAAGCTGGAACACTTGACATGTCTTGTCTAAGTGGTAGCAAAGTGGTTTTATTAGCTGATTTGTGTCAAAAATTGCTTGATTTCACTTACAAAGAATGTCACTTGGAAGTGATGATGTCACAATGGGGCACTTGAGTTTCTTGAGAGATCCAATGAAAGCGGAAGGAGGACATAAAGAGGACAAGAAAGTGAAAAACGGAAACAGTATAACAGATATCCAAAATTCTATACAAACAACTTGATCGAGACCATTGCGAATTTGTTGATATTGGAACGGCATTTCTAGCTTAATAAACGGTGTAGGAGGAGTGTCTCCTCATGATTTTGGCCCTGCAGCGTCTGCGAGTAACCTAGCCAACGGTTCCATTTTGGAATATCAGAATTGACACAGAGAGCTGTTAGTGAAGAGCAGGTGAGGGGTTTATTAGATCGCTCTCCCTCGAGAACGGTAGACCCAATTTTAAAAGCGTTTCCGCCCTTGAGAAGCAGAGAAGTAGAGGAAGATTTTATGCCAAAATATGTTTGTGTAACTGTTTGTTTAGTGGTCAAAACGATAGTTGTTTGGGAAAGTAATAAATTGCCTTGCTGCTGGCATGATTTACAGACACTTGAAAGTGAGGCGATGGGTTACGAAAACGGCTATAGGTCCAGATTGGTAGCCCCGATTTGAAATACGCCCTTTTCTATGAAGAGCAGAGAAGCAGGGGAAGATTTTAGCTTGCGGAACTTTTTTCCTCAAAAATGCTCCGAAAGTGGTCAAAACGACCGTTGTTTGGGAAGGTTGAAAAACCCGTGGTAATGCAGTTACAAAAACAGCTGTACCGTAAGTTCCGTATGGAATATTTTGATTCTGCACACAGCTATGAATAGCAGAGAAGTAGACGAATATCCCATTCACTCTAACTTCTTGTCTAACTTGTTGCAGTATTGGTCAAAATAGACACTGCTTGCCAAAATGTTACAGAAACTGATGTTGGTGCTGTTACTTAAACTCCTGTAACTTTTGATGCGAATATCATTTTTGCCTCCAAACTCCAGATTTGAGTAGCAGAGAAGTAGACGAAGCTGGAACACTTGACATGTCTTGTCTAAGTGGTAGCAAAGTGGTTTTATTAGCTGATTTGTGTCAAAAATTGCTTGATTTCACTTACAAAGAATGTCACTTGGAAGTGATGATGTCACAATGGGGCACTTGAGTTTCTTGAGAGATCCAATGAAAGCGGAAGGAGGACATAAAGAGGACAAGAAAGTGAAAAACGGAAACAGTATAACAGATATCCAAAATTCTATACAAACAACTTGATCGAGACCATTGCGAATTTGTTGATATTGGAACGGCATTTCTAGCTTAATAAACGGTGTAGGAGGAGTGTCTCCTCATGATTTTGGCCCTGCAGAGTCTGCGAGTAACCTAGCCAACGGTTCCATTTTGGAATATCAGAATTGACACAGAGAGCTGTTAGTGAAGAGCAGGTGAGGGGTTTATTAGATCGCTCTCCCTCGAGAACGGTAGACCCAATTTTAAAAGCGTTTCCGCCCTTGAGAAGCAGAGAAGTAGAGGAAGATTTTATGCCAAAATATGTTTGTGTAACTGTTTGTTTAGTGGTCAAAACGATAGTTGTTTGGGAAAGTAATAAATTGCCTTGCTGCTGGCAGGATTTACAGACACTTGAAAGTGAGGCGATGGGTTACGAAAACGGCTATAGGTCCAGATTGGTAGCCCCGATTTGAAATACGCCCTTTTCTATGAAGAGCAGAGAAGCAGGGGAAGATTTTAGCTTGCGGAACTTTTTTCCTCAAAAATGCTCCGAAAGTGGTCAAAACGACCGTTGTTTGGGAAGGTTGAAAAACCCGTGGTAATGCAGTTACAAAAACAGCTGTACCGTAAGTTCCGTATGGAATATTTTGATTCTGCACACAGCTATGAATAGCAGAGAAGTAGACGAATATCCCATTCACTCTAACTTCTTGTCTAACTTGTTGCAGTATTGGTCAAAATAGACACTGCTTGCCAAAATGTTACAGAAACTGATGTTGGTGCTGTTACTTAAACTCCTGTAACTTTTGATGCGAATATCATTTTTGCCTCCAAACTCCAGATTTGAGTAGCAGAGAAGTAGACGAAGCTGGAACACTTGACATGTCTTGTCTAAGTGGTAGCAAAGTGGTTTTATTAGCTGATTTGTGTCAAAAATTGCTTGATTTCACTTACAAAGAATGTCACTTGGAAGTGATGATGTCACAATGGGGCACTTGAGTTTCTTGAGGGATCCAATGAAAGCGGAAGGAGGACATAAAGAGGACAAGAAAGTGAAAAACGGAAACAGTATAACAGATATCCAAAATTCTATACAAACAACTTGATCGAGACCATTGCGAATTTGTTGATATTGGAACGGCATTTCTAGCTTAGTAAACGGTGTAGGAGGAGTGTCTCCTCATGATTTTGGCCCTGCAGCGTCTGCGAGTAACCTAGCCAACGGTTCCATTTTGGAATATCAGAATTGACACAGAGAGCTGTTAGTGAAGAGCAGGTGAGGGGTTTATTAGATCGCTCTCCCTCGAGAACGGTAGACCCAATTTTAAAAGCGTTTCCGCCCTTGAGAAGCAGAGAAGTAGAGGAAGATTTTATGCCAAAATATGTTTGTGTAACTGTTTGTTTAGTGGTCAAAACGATAGTTGTTTGGGAAAGTAATAAATTGCCTTGCTGCTGGCATGATTTACAGACACTTGAAAGTGAGGCGATGGGTTACGAAAACGGCTATAGGTCCAGATTGGTAGCCCCGATTTGAAATACGCCCTTTTCTATGAAGAGCAGAGAAGCAGGGGAAGATTTTAGCTTGCGGAACTTTTTTCCTCAAAAATGCTCCGAAAGTGGTCAAAACGACCGTTGTTTGGGAAGGTTGAAAAACCCGTGGTAATGCAGTTACAAAAACAGCTGTACCGTAAGTTCCGTATGGAATATTTTGATTCTGCACACAGCTATGAATAGCAGAGAAGTAGACGAATATCCCATTCACTCTAACTTCTTGTCTAACTTGTTGCAGTATTGGTCAAAATAGACACTGCTTGCCAAAATGTTACAGAAACTGATGTTGGTGCTGTTACTTAAACTCCTGTAACTTTTGATGCGAATATCATTTTTGCCTCCAAACTCCAGATTTGAGTAGCAGAGAAGTAGACGAAGCTGGAACACTTGACATGTCTTGTCTAAGTGGTAGCAAAGTGGTTTTATTAGCTGATTTGTGTCAAAAATTGCTTGATTTCACTTACAAAGAATGTCACTTGGAAGTGATGATGTCACAATGGGGCACTTGAGTTTCTTGAGAGATCCAATGAAAGCGGAAGGAGGACATAAAGAGGACAAGAAAGTGAAAAACGGAAACAGTATAACAGATATCCAAAATTCTATACAAACAACTTGATCGAGACCATTGCGAATTTGTTGATATTGGAACGGCATTTCTAGCTTAATAAACGGTGTAGGAGGAGTGTCTCCTCATGATTTTGGCCCTGCAGCGTCTGCGAGTAACCTAGCCAACGGTTCCATTTTGGAATATCAGAATTGACACAGAGAGCTGTTAGTGAAGAGCAGGTGAGGGGTTTATTAGATCGCTCTCCCTCGAGAACGGTAGACCCAATTTTAAAAGCGTTTCCGCCCTTGAGAAGCAGAGAAGTAGAGGAAGATTTTATGCCAAAATATGTTTGTGTAACTGTTTGTTTAGTGGTCAAAACGATAGTTGTTTGGGAAAGTAATAAATTACCTTGCTGCTGGCATGATTTACAGACACTTGAAAGTGAGGCGATGGGTTACGAAAACGGCTATAGGTCCAGATTGGTAGCCCCGATTTGAAATACGCCCTTTTCTATGAAGAGCAGAGAAGCAGGGGAAGATTTTAGCTTGCGGAACTTTTTTCCTCAAAAATGCTCCGAAAGTGGTCAAAACGACCGTTGTTTGGGAAGGTTGAAAAACCCGTGGTAATGCAGTTACAAAAACAGCTGTACCGTAAGTTCCGTATGGAATATTTTGATTCTGCACACAGCTATGAATAGCAGAGAAGTAGACGAATATCCCATTCACTCTAACTTCTTGTCTAACTTGTTGCAGTATTGGTCAAAATAGACACTGCTTGCCAAAATGTTACAGAAACTGATGTTGGTGCTGTTACTTAAACTCCTGTAACTTTTGATGCGAATATCATTTTTGCCTCCAAACTCCAGATTTGAGTAGCAGAGAAGTAGACGAAGCTGGAACACTTGACATGTCTTGTCTAAGTGGTAGCAAAGTGGTTTTATTAGCTGATTTGTGTCAAAAATTGCTTGATTTCACTTACAAAGAATGTCACTTGGAAGTGATGATGTCACAATGGGGCACTTGAGTTTCTTGAGAGATCCAATGAAAGCCGAAGGAGGACATAAAGAGGACAAGAAAGTGAAAAACGGAAACAGTATAACAGATATCCAAAATTCTATACAAACAACTTGATCGAGACCATTGCGAATTTGTTGATATTGGAACGGCATTTCTAGCTTAGTAAACGGTGTAGGAGGAGTGTCTCCTCATGATTTTGGCCCTGCAGCGTCTGCGAGTAACCTAGCCAACGGTTCCATTTTGGAATATCAGAATTGACACAGAGAGCTGTTAGTGAAGAGCAGGTGAGGGGTTTATTAGATCGCTCTCCCTCGAGAACGGTAGACCCAATTTTAAAAGCGTTTCCGCCCTTGAGAAGCAGAGAAGTAGAGGAAGATTTTATGCCAAAATATGTTTGTGTAACTGTTTGTTTAGTGGTCAAAACGATAGTTGTTTGGGAAAGTAATAAATTGCCTTGCTGCTGGCATGATTTACAGACACTTGAAAGTGAGGCGATGGGTTACGAAAACGGCTATAGGTCCAGATTGGTAGCCCCGATTTGAAATACGCCCTTTTCTATGAAGAGCAGAGAAGCAGGGGAAGATTTTAGCTTGCGGAACTTTTTTCCTCAAAAATGCTCCGAAAGTGGTCAAAACGACCGTTGTTTGGGAAGGTTGAAAAACCCGTGGTAATGCAGTTACAAAAACAGCTGTACCGTAAGTTCCGTATGGAATATTTTGATTCTGCACACAGCTATGAATAGCAGAGAAGTAGACGAATATCCCATTCACTCTAACTTCTTGTCTAACTTGTTGCAGTATTGGTCAAAATAGACACTGCTTGCCAAAATGTTACAGAAACTGATGTTGGTGCTGTTACTTAAACTCCTGTAACTTTTGATGCGAATATCATTTTTGCCTCCAAACTCCAGATTTGAGTAGCAGAGAAGTAGACGAAGCTGGAACACTTGACATGTCTTGTCTAAGTGGTAGCAAAGTGGTTTTATTAGCTGATTTGTGTCAAAAATTGCTTGATTTCACTTACAAAGAATGTCACTTGGAAGTGATGATGTCACAATGGGGCACTTGAGTTTCTTGAGGGATCCAATGAAAGCGGAAGGAGGACATAAAGAGGACAAGAAAGTGAAAAACGGAAACAGTATAACAGATATCCAAAATTCTATACAAACAACTTGATCGAGACCATTGCGAATTTGTTGATATTGGAACGGCATTTCTAGCTTAGTAAACGGTGTAGGAGGAGTGTCTCCTCATGATTTTGGCCCTGCAGCGTCTGCGAGTAACCTAGCCAACGGTTCCATTTTGGAATATCAGAATTGACACAGAGAGCTGTTAGTGAAGAGCAGGTGAGGGGTTTATTAGATCGCTCTCCCTCGAGAACGGTAGACCCAATTTTAAAAGCGTTTCCGCCCTTGAGAAGCAGAGAAGTAGAGGAAGATTTTATGCCAAAATATGTTTGTGTAACTGTTTGTTTAGTGGTCAAAACGATAGTTGTTTGGGAAAGTAATAAATTGCCTTGCTGCTGGCATGATTTACAGACACTTGAAAGTGAGGCGATGGGTTACGAAAACGGCTATAGGTCCAGATTGGTAGCCCCGATTTGAAATACGCCCTTTTCTATGAAGAGCAGAGAAGCAGGGGAAGATTTTAGCTTGCGGAACTTTTTTCCTCAAAAATGCTCCGAAAGTGGTCAAAACGACCGTTGTTTGGGAAGGTTGAAAAACCCGTGGTAATGCAGTTACAAAAACAGCTGTACCGTAAGTTCCGTATGGAATATTTTGATTCTGCACACAGCTATGAATAGCAGAGAAGTAGACGAATATCCCATTCACTCTAACTTCTTGTCTAACTTGTTGCAGTATTGGTCAAAATAGACACTGCTTGCCAAAATGTTACAGAAACTGATGTTGGTGCTGTTACTTAAACTCCTGTAACTTTTGATGCGAATATCATTTTTGCCTCCAAACTCCAGATTTGAGTAGCAGAGAAGTAGACGAAGCTGGAACACTTGACATGTCTTGTCTAAGTGGTAGCAAAGTGGTTTTATTAGCTGATTTGTGTCAAAAATTGCTTGATTTCACTTACAAAGAATGTCACTTGGAAGTGATGATGTCACAATGGGGCACTTGAGTTTCTTGAGAGATCCAATGAAAGCGGAAGGAGGACATAAAGAGGACAAGAAAGTGAAAAACGGAAACAGTATAACAGATATCCAAAATTCTATACAAACAACTTGATCGAGACGATTGCGAATTTGTTGATATTGGAACGGCATTTCTAGCTTAATAAACGGTGTAGGAGGAGTGTCTCCTCATGATTTTGGCCCTGCAGCGTCTGCGAGTAACCTAGCCAACGGTTCCATTTTGGAATATCAGAATTGACACAGAGAGCTGTTAGTGAAGAGCAGGTGAGGGGTTTATTAGATCGCTCTCCCTCGAGAACGGTAGACCCAATTTTAAAAGCGTTTCCGCCCTTGAGAAGCAGAGAAGTAGAGGAAGATTTTATGCCAAAATATGTTTGTGTAACTGTTTGTTTAGTGGTCAAAACGATAGTTGTTTGGGAAAGTAATAAATTACCTTGCTGCTGGCATGATTTACAGACACTTGAAAGTGAGGCGATGGGTTACGAAAACGGCTATAGGTCCAGATTGGTAGCCCCGATTTGAAATACGCCCTTTTCTATGAAGAGCAGAGAAGCAGGGGAAGATTTTAGCTTGCGGAACTTTTTTCCTCAAAAATGCTCCGAAAGTGGTCAAAACGACCGTTGTTTGGGAAGGTTGAAAAACCCGTGGTAATGCAGTTACAAAAACAGCTGTACCGTAAGTTCCGTATGGAATATTTTGATTCTGCACACAGCTATGAATAGCAGAGAAGTAGACGAATATCCCATTCACTCTAACTTCTTGTCTAACTTGTTGCAGTATTGGTCAAAATAGACACTGCTTGCCAAAATGTTACAGAAACTGATGTTGGTGCTGTTACTTAAACTCCTGTAACTTTTGATGCGAATATCATTTTTGCCTCCAAACTCCAGATTTGAGTAGCAGAGAAGTAGACGAAGCTGGAACACTTGACATGTCTTGTCTAAGTGGTAGCAAAGTGGTTTTATTAGCTGATTTGTGTCAAAAATTGCTTGATTTCACTTACAAAGAATGTCACTTGGAAGTGATGATGTCACAATGGGGCACTTGAGTTTCTTGAGAGATCCAATGAAAGCCGAAGGAGGACATAAAGAGGACAAGAAAGTGAAAAACGGAAACAGTATAACAGATATCCAAAATTCTATACAAACAACTTGATCGAGACCATTGCGAATTTGTTGATATTGGAACGGCATTTCTAGCTTAGTAAACGGTGTAGGAGGAGTGTCTCCTCATGATTTTGGCCCTGCAGCGTCTGCGAGTAACCTAGCCAACGGTTCCATTTTGGAATATCAGAATTGACACAGAGAGCTGTTAGTGAAGAGCAGGTGAGGGGTTTATTAGATCGCTCTCCCTCGAGAACGGTAGACCCAATTTTAAAAGCGTTTCCGCCCTTGAGAAGCAGAGAAGTAGAGGAAGATTTTATGCCAAAATATGTTTGTGTAACTGTTTGTTTAGTGGTCAAAACGATAGTTGTTTGGGAAAGTAATAAATTGCCTTGCTGCTGGCATGATTTACAGACACTTGAAAGTGAGGCGATGGGTTACGAAAACGGCTATAGGTCCAGATTGGTAGCCCCGATTTGAAATACGCCCTTTTCTATGAAGAGCAGAGAAGCAGGGGAAGATTTTAGCTTGCGGAACTTTTTTCCTCAAAAATGCTCCGAAAGTGGTCAAAACGACCGTTGTTTGGGAAGGTTGAAAAACCCGTGGTAATGCAGTTACAAAAACAGCTGTACCGTAAGTTCCGTATGGAATATTTTGATTCTGCACACAGCTATGAATAGCAGAGAAGTAGACGAATATCCCATTCACTCTAACTTCTTGTCTAACTTGTTGCAGTATTGGTCAAAATAGACACTGCTTGCCAAAATGTTACAGAAACTGATGTTGGTGCTGTTACTTAAACTCCTGTAACTTTTGATGCGAATATCATTTTTGCCTCCAAACTCCAGATTTGAGTAGCAGAGAAGTAGACGAAGCTGGAACACTTGACATGTCTTGTCTAAGTGGTAGCAAAGTGGTTTTATTAGCTGATTTGTGTCAAAAATTGCTTGATTTCACTTACAAAGAATGTCACTTGGAAGTGATGATGTCACAATGGGGCACTTGAGTTTCTTGAGAGATCCAATGAAAGCGGAAGGAGGACATAAAGAGGACAAGAAAGTGAAAAACGGAAACAGTATAACAGATATCCAAAATTCTATACAAACAACTTGATCGAGACCATTGCGAATTTGTTGATATTGGAACGGCATTTCTAGCTTAATAAACGGTGTAGGAGGAGTGTCTCCTCATGATTTTGGCCCTGCAGCGTCTGCGAGTAACCTAGCCAACGGTTCCATTTTGGAATATCAGAATTGACACAGAGAGCTGTTAGTGAAGAGCAGGTGAGGGGTTTATTAGATCGCTCTCCCTCGAGAACGGTAGACCCAATTTTAAAAGCGTTTCCGCCCTTGAGAAGCAGAGAAGTAGAGGAAGATTTTATGCCAAAATATGTTTGTGTAACTGTTTGTTTAGTGGTCAAAACGATAGTTGTTTGGGAAAGTAATAAATTACCTTGCTGCTGGCATGATTTACAGACACTTGAAAGTGAGGCGATGGGTTACGAAAACGGCTATAGGTCCAGATTGGTAGCCCCGATTTGAAATACGCCCTTTTCTATGAAGAGCAGAGAAGCAGGGGAAGATTTTAGCTTGCGGAACTTTTTTCCTCAAAAATGCTCCGAAAGTGGTCAAAACGACCGTTGTTTGGGAAGGTTGAAAAACCCGTGGTAATGCAGTTACAAAAACAGCTGTACCGTAAGTTCCGTATGGAATATTTTGATTCTGCACACAGCTATGAATAGCAGAGAAGTAGACGAATATCCCATTCACTCTAACTTCTTGTCTAACTTGTTGCAGTATTGGTCAAAATAGACACTGCTTGCCAAAATGTTACAGAAACTGATGTTGGTGCTGTTACTTAAACTCCTGTAACTTTTGATGCGAATATCATTTTTGCCTCCAAACTCCAGATTTGAGTAGCAGAGAAGTAGACGAAGCTGGAACACTTGACATGTCTTGTCTAAGTGGTAGCAAAGTGGTTTTATTAGCTGATTTGTGTCAAAAATTGCTTGATTTCACTTACAAAGAATGTCACTTGGAAGTGATGATGTCACAATGGGGCACTTGAGTTTCTTGAGAGATCCAATGAAAGCCGAAGGAGGACATAAAGAGGACAAGAAAGTGAAAAACGGAAACAGTATAACAGATATCCAAAATTCTATACAAACAACTTGATCGAGACCATTGCGAATTTGTTGATATTGGAACGGCATTTCTAGCTTAATAAACGGTGTAGGAGGAGTGTCTCCTCATGATTTTGGCCCTGCAGCGTCTGCGAGTATCCTAGCCAACTAGGAATTTTGGAATATCAGAATTGACACAGAGAGCTGTTAGTGAAGAGCAGTTGAGGGGTTTATTAGATCGCTCTCCCTCGAGAACGGTAGACCCAATTTTAAAAGCGTTTCCGCCCTTGAGAAGCAGAGAAGTAGAGGAAGATTTTATGCCAAAATATGTTTGTGTAACTGTTTGTTTAGTGGTCAAAACGATAGTTGTTTGGGAAAGTAATAAATTGCCTTGCTGCTGGCATGATTTACAGACACTTGAAAGTGAGGCGATGGGTTACGAAAACGGCTATAGGTCCAGATTGGTAGCCCCGATTTGAAATACGCCCTTTTCTATGAAGAGCAGAGAAGCAGGGGAAGATTTTAGCTTGCGGAACTTTTTTCCTCAAAAATGCTCCGAAAGTGGTCAAAACGACCGTTGTTTGGGAAGGTTGAAAAACCCGTGGTAATGCAGTTACAAAAACAGCTGTACCGTAAGTTCCGTATGGAATATTTTGATTCTGCACACAGCTATGAATAGCAGAGAAGTAGACGAATATCCCATTCACTCTAACTTCTTGTCTAACTTGTTGCAGTATTGGTCAAAATAGACACTGCTTGCCAAAATGTTACAGAAACTGATGTTGGTGCTGTTACTTAAACTCCTGTAACTTTTGATGCGAATATCATTTTTGCCTCCAAACTCCAGATTTGAGTAGCAGAGAAGTAGACGAAGCTGGAACACTTGACATGTCTTGTCTAAGTGGTAGCAAAGTGGTTTTATTAGCTGATTTGTGTCAAAAATTGCTTGATTTCACTTACAAAGAATGTCACTTGGAAGTGATGATGTCACAATGGGGCACTTGAGTTTCTTGAGAGATCCAATGAAAGCCGAAGGAGGACATAAAGAGGACAAGAAAGTGAAAAACGGAAACAGTATAACAGATATCCAAAATTCTATACAAACAACTTGATCGAGACCATTGCGAATTTGTTGATATTGGAACGGCATTTCTAGCTTAATAAACGGTGTAGGAGGAGTGTCTCCTCATGATTTTGGCCCTGCAGCGTCTGCGAGTATCCTAGCCAACTAGGAATTTTGGAATATCAGAATTGACACAGAGAGCTGTTAGTGAAGAGCAGTTGAGGGGTTTATTAGATCGCTCTCCCTCGAGAACGGTAGACCCAATTTTAAAAGCGTTTCCGCCCTTGAGAAGCAGAGAAGTAGAGGAAGATTTTATGCCAAAATATGTTTGTGTAACTGTTTGTTTAGTGGTCAAAACGATAGTTGTTTGGGAAAGTAATAAATTGCCTTGCTGCTGGCATGATTTACAGACACTTGAAAGTGAGGCGATGGGTTACGAAAACGGCTATAGGTCCAGATTGGTAGCCCCGATTTGAAATACGCCCTTTTCTATGAAGAGCAGAGAAGCAGGGGAAGATTTTAGCTTGCGGAACTTTTTTCCTCAAAAATGCTCCGAAAGTGGTCAAAACGACCGTTGTTTGGGAAGGTTGAAAAACCCGTGGTAATGCAGTTACAAAAACAGCTGTACCGTAAGTTCCGTATGGAATATTTTGATTCTGCACACAGCTATGAATAGCAGAGAAGTAGACGAATATTCCATTCACTCCAACTTCTTGTCTAACTTGTTGCAGTATTGGTCAAAATAGACACTGCTTGCCAAAATGTTACAGAAACTGATGTTGGTGCTGTTACTTAAACTCCTGTAACTTTTGATGCGAATATCATTTTTGCCTCCAAACTCCAGATTTGAGTAGCAGAGAAGTAGACGAAGCTGGAACACTTGACATGTCTTGTCTAAGTGGTAGCAAAGTGGTTTTATTAGCTGATTTGTGTCAAAAATTGCTTGATTTCACTTACAAAGAATGTCACTTGGAAGTGATGATGTCACAATGGGGCACTTGAGTTTCTTGAGAGATCAAATGAAAGCCGAAGGAGGACATAAAGAGGACAAGAAAGTGAAAAACGGAAACAGTATAACAGATATCCAAAATTCTATAAAAAACAACTTGATCGAGACCATTGCGAATTTGTTGATATTGGAACGGCATTTCTAGCTTAATAAACGGTGTAGGAGGAGTGTCTCCTCATGATTTTGGCCCTGCAGCGTCTGCGAGTATCCTAGCCAACTAGGAATTTTGGAATATCAGAATTGACACAGAGAGCTGTTAGTGAAGAGCAGGTGAGGGGTTTATTAGATCGCTCTCCCTCGAGAACGGTAGACCCAATTTTAAAAGCGTTTCCGCCCTTCAGAAGCAGAGAAGTAGAGGAAGATTTTATGTCAAAATATGTTTGTGTAACTGTTTGTTTAGTGGTCAAAACGATAGTTGTTTGGGAAAGTAATACATTGCCTTGCTGCTGGCATGATTTACAGACACTTTAAAGTGATGCGATGGGTTACGAAAACGGCTATAGGTCCAGATTGGCAGCCCCGATTTGAAATACGCCCTTTTCTATGAAGAGCAGAGAAGCAGGGGAAGATTTTAGCTTGCGGAACTTTTTTCCTCAAAAATGCTCCGAAAGTGGTCAAAACGACCGTTGTTTGGGAAGGTTGAAAAACCCGTGGTAATGCAGTTACAAAAACAGCTGTACCGTAAGTTCCGTATGGAATATTTTGATTCTGCACACAGCTATGAATAGCAGAGAAGTAGACGAATATCCCATTCACTCTAACTTCTTGTCTAACTTGTTGCAGTATTGGTCAAAATAGACACTGCTTGCCAAAATGTTACAGAAACTGATGTTGGTGCTGTTACTTAAACTCCTGTAACTTTTGATGCGAATATCATTTTTGCCTCCAAACTCCAGATTTGAGTAGCAGAGAAGTAGACGAAGCTGGAACACTTGACATGTCTTGTCTAAGTGGTAGCAAAGTGGTTTTATTAGCTGATTTGTGTCAAAAATTGCTTGATTTCACTTACAAAGAATGTCACTTGGAAGTGATGATGTCACAATGGGGCACTTGAGTTTCTTGAGAGATCCAATGAAAGCCGAAGGAGGACATAAAGAGGACAAGAAAGTGAAAAACGGAAACAGTATAACAGATATCCAAAATTCTATACAAACAACTTGATCGAGACCGTTGCGAATTTGTTGATATTGGAACGGCATTTCTAGCTTAATAAACGGTGTAGGAGGAGTGTCTCCTCATGATTTTGGCCCTGCAGCGTCTGCGAGTAACCTAGCCAACGGTTCCATTTTGGAATATCAGAATTGACACAGAGAGCTGTTAGTGAAGAGCAGGTGAGGGGTTTATTAGATCGCTCTCCCTCGAGAACGGTAGACCCAATTTTAAAAGCGTTTCCGCCCTTCAGAAGCAGAGAAGTAGAGGAAGATTTTATGTCAAAATATGTTTGTGTAACTGTTTGTTTAGTGGTCAAAACGATAGTTGTTTGGGAAAGTAATACATTGCCTTGCTGCTGGCATGATTTACAGACACTTTAAAGTGATGCGATGGGTTACGAAAACGGCTATAGGTCCAGATTGGCAGCCCCGATTTGAAATACGCCCTTTTCTATGAAGAGCAGAGAAGCAGGGGAAGATTTTAGCTTGCGGAACTTTTTTCCTCAAAAATGCTCCGAAAGTGGTCAAAACAACCGTTGTTTGGGAAGGTTGAAAAACACGTGGTAATGCAGTTACAAAAACAGCTGTACCGTAAGTTCCGTATGGAATATTTTGATTCTGCACACAGCTATGAATAGCAGAGAAGTAGACGAATATCCCATTCACTCTAACTTCTTGTCTAACTTGTTGCAGTATTGGTCAAAATAGACACTGCTTGCCAAAATGTTACAGAAACTGATGTTGGTGCTGTTACTTAAACTCCTGTAACTTTTGATGCGAATATCATTTTTGCCTCCAAACTCCAGATTTGAGTAGCAGAGAAGTAGACGAAGCTGGAACACTTGACATGTCTTGTCTAAGTGGTAGCAAAGTGGTTTTATTAGCTGATTTGTGTCAAAAATTGCTTGATTTCACTTACAAAGAATGTCACTTGGAAGTGATGATGTCACAATGGGGCACTTGAGTTTCTTGAGAGATCCAATGAAAGCCGAAGGAGGACATAAAGAGGACAAGAAAGTGAAAAACGGAAACAGTATAACAGATATCCAAAATTCTATACAAACAACTTGATCGAGACCGTTGCGAATTTGTTGATATTGGAACGGCATTTCTAGCTTAATAAACGGTGTAGGAGGAGTGTCTCCTCATGATTTTGGCCCTGCAGCGTCTGCGAGTAACCTAGCCAACGGTTCCATTTTGGAATATCAGAATTGACACAGAGAGCTGTTAGTGAAGAGCAGGTGAGGGGTTTATTAGATCGCTCTCCCTCGAGAACGGTAGACCCAATTTTAAAAGCGTTTCCGCCCTTCAGAAGCAGAGAAGTAGAGGAAGATTTTATGTCAAAATATGTTTGTGTAACTGTTTGTTTAGTGGTCAAAACGATAGTTGTTTGGGAAAGTAATACATTGCCTTGCTGCTGGCATGATTTACAGACACTTTAAAGTGATGCGATGGGTTACGAAAACGGCTATAGGTCCAGATTGGCAGCCCCGATTTGAAATACGCCCTTTTCTATGAAGAGCAGAGAAGCAGGGGAAGATTTTAGCTTGCGGAACTTTTTTCCTCAAAAATGCTCCGAAAGTGGTCAAAACGACCGTTGTTTGGGAAGGTTGAAAAACACGTGGTAATGCAGTTACAAAAACAGCTGTACCGTAAGTTCCGTATGGAATATTTTGATTCTGCACACAGCTATGAATAGCAGAGAAGTAGACGAATATCCCATTCACTCTAACTTCTTGTCTAACTTGTTGCAGTATTGGTCAAAATAGACACTGCTTGCCAAAATGTTACAGAAACTGATGATGGTGCTGTTACTTAAACTCCTGTAACTTTTGATGCGAATATCATTTTTGCCTCCAAACTCCAGATTTGAGTAGCAGAGAAGTAGACGAAGCTGGAACACTTGACATGTCTTGTCTAAGTGGTAGCAAAGTGGTTTTATTAGCTGATTTGTGTCAAAAATTGCTTGATTTCACTTACAAAGAATGTCACTTGGAAGTGATGATGTCACAATGGGGCACTTGAGTTTCTTGAGAGATCCAATGAAAGCGGAAGGAGGACATAAAGAGGACAAGAAAGTGAAAAACGGAAACAGTATAACAGATATCCAAAATTCTATACAAACAACTTGATCGAGACCGTTGCGAATTTGTTGATATTGGAACGGCATTTCTAGCTTAATAAACGGTGTAGGAGGAGTGTCTCCTCATGATTTTGGCCCTGCAGCGTCTGCGAGTATCCTAGCCAACTAGGAATTTTGGAATATCAGAATTGACACAGAGAGCTGTTAGTGAAGAGCAGGTGAGGGGTTTATTAGATCGCTCTCCCTCGAGAACGGTAGACCCAATTTTAAAAGCGTTTCCGCCCTTCAGAAGCAGAGAAGTAGAGGAAGATTTTATGTCAAAATATGTTTGTGTAACTGTTTGTTTAGTGGTCAAAACGATAGTTGTTTGGGAAAGTAATACATTGCCTTGCTGCTGGCATGATTTACAGACACTTTAAAGTGATGCGATGGGTTACGAAAACGGCTATAGGTCCAGATTGGCAGCCCCGATTTGAAATACGCCCTTTTCTATGAAGAGCAGAGAAGCAGGGGAAGATTTTAGCTTGCGGAACTTTTTTCCTCAAAAATGCTCCGAAAGTGGTCAAAACGACCGTTGTTTGGGAAGGTTGAAAAACACGTGGTAATGCAGTTACAAAAACAGCTGTACCGTAAGTTCCGTATGGAATATTTTGATTCTGCACACAGCTATGAATAGCAGAGAAGTAGACGAATATCCCATTCACTCTAACTTCTTGTCTAACTTGTTGCAGTATTGGTCAAAATAGACACTGCTTGCCAAAATGTTACAGAAACTGATGATGGTGCTGTTACTTAAACTCCTGTAACTTTTGATGCGAATATCATTTTTGCCTCCAAACTCCAGATTTGAGTAGCAGAGAAGTAGACGAAGCTGGAACACTTGACATGTCTTGTCTAAGTGGTAGCAAAGTGGTTTTATTAGCTGATTTGTGTCAAAAATTGCTTGATTTCACTTACAAAGAATGTCACTTGGAAGTGATGATGTCACAATGGGGCACTTGAGTTTCTTGAGAGATCCAATGAAAGCCGAAGGAGGACATAAAGAGGACAAGAAAGTGAAAAACGGAAACAGTATAACAGATATCCAAAATTCTATACAAACAACTTGATCGAGACTGTTGCGAATTTGTTGATATTGGAACGGCATTTCTAGCTTAATAAACGGTGTAGGAGGAGTGTCTCCTCATGATTTTGGCCCTGCAGCGTCTGCGAGTATCCTAGCCAACTAGGAATTTTGGAATATCAGAATTGACACAGAGAGCTGTTAGTGAAGAGCAGGTGAGGGGTTTATTAGATCGCTCTCCCTCGAGAACGGTAGACCCAATTTTAAAAGCGTTTCCGCCCTTCAGAAGCAGAGAAGTAGAGGAAGATTTTATGTCAAAATATGTTTGTGTAACTGTTTGTTTAGTGGTCAAAACGATAGTTGTTTGGGAAAGTAATACATTGCCTTGCTGCTGGCATGATTTACAGACACTTTAAAGTGATGCGATGGGTTACGAAAACGGCTATAGGTCCAGATTGGCAGCCCCGATTTGAAATACGCCCTTTTCTATGAAGAGCAGAGAAGCAGGGGAAGATTTTAGCTTGCGGAACTTTTTTCCTCAAAAATGCTCCGAAAGTGGTCAAAACGACCGTTGTTTGGGAAGGTTGAAAAACCCGTGGTAATGCAGTTACAAAAACAGCTGTACCGTAAGTTCCGTATGGAATATTTTGATTCTGCACACAGCTATGAATAGCAGAGAAGTAGACGAATATCCCATTCACTCTAACTTCTTGTCTAACTTGTTGCAGTATTGGTCAAAATAGACACTGCTTGCCAAAATGTTACAGAAACTGATGATGGTGCTGTTACTTAAACTCCTGTAACTTTTGATGCGAATATCATTTTTGCCTCCAAACTCCAGATTTGAGTAGCAGAGAAGTAGACGAAGCTGGAACACTTGACATGTCTTGTCTAAGTGGTAGCAAAGTGGTTTTATTAGCTAATTTGTGTCAAAAATTGCTTGATTTCACTTACAAAGAATGTCACTTGGAAGTGATGATGTCACAATGGGGCACTTGAGTTTCTTGAGAGATCCAATGAAAGCCGAAGGAGGACATAAAGAGGACAAGAAAGTGAAAAACGGAAACAGTATAACAGATATCCAAAATTCTATACAAACAACTTGATCGAGACCGTTGCGAATTTGTTGATATTGGAACGGCATTTCTAGCTTAATAAACGGTGTAGGAGGAGTGTCTCCTCATGATTTTGGCCCTGCAGCGTCTGCGAGTATCCTAGCCAACTAGGAATTTTGGAATATCAGAATTGACACAGAGAGCTGTTAGTGAAGAGCAGGTGAGGGGTTTATTAGATCGCTCTCCCTCGAGAACGGTAGACCCAATTTTAAAAGCGTTTCCGCCCTTCAGAAGCAGAGAAGTAGAGGAAGATTTTATGTCAAAATATGTTTGTGTAACTGTTTGTTTAGTGGTCAAAACGATAGTTGTTTGGGAAAGTAATACATTGCCTTGCTGCTGGCATGATTTACAGACACTTTAAAGTGATGCGATGGGTTACGAAAACGGCTATAGGTCCAGATTGGCAGCCCCGATTTGAAATACGCCCTTTTCTATGAAGAGCAGAGAAGCAGGGGAAGATTTTAGCTTGCGGAACTTTTTTCCTCAAAAATGCTCCGAAAGTGGTCAAAACGACCGTTGTTTGGGAAGGTTGAAAAACCCGTGGTAATGCAGTTACAAAAACAGCTGTACCGTAAGTTCCGTATGGAATATTTTGATTCTGCACACAGCTATGAATAGCAGAGAAGTAGACGAATATCCCATTCACTCTAACTTCTTGTCTAACTTGTTGCAGTATTGGTCAAAATAGACACTGCTTGCCAAAATGTTACAGAAACTGATGATGGTGCTGTTACTTAAACTCCTGTAACTTTTGATGCGAATATCATTTTTGCCTCCAAACTCCAGATTTGAGTAGCAGAGAAGTAGACGAAGCTGGAACACTTGACATGTCTTGTCTAAGTGGTAGCAAAGTGGTTTTATTAGCTAATTTGTGTCAAAAATTGCTTGATTTCACTTACAAAGAATGTCACTTGGAAGTGATGATGTCACAATGGGGCACTTGAGTTTCTTGAGAGATCCAATGAAAGCCGAAGGAGGACATAAAGAGGACAAGAAAGTGAAAAACGGAAACAGTATAACAGATATCCAAAATTCTATACAAACAACTTGATCGAGACCGTTGCGAATTTGTTGATATTGGAACGGCATTTCTAGCTTAATAAACGGTGTAGGAGGAGTGTCTCCTCATGATTTTGGCCCTGCAGCGTCTGCGAGTATCCTAGCCAACTAGGAATTTTGGAATATCAGAATTGACACAGAGAGCTGTTAGTGAAGAGCAGGTGAGGGGTTTATTAGATCGCTCTCCCTCGAGAACGGTAGACCCAATTTTAAAAGCGTTTCCGCCCTTCAGAAGCAGAGAAGTAGAGGAAGATTTTATGTCAAAATATGTTTGTGTAACTGTTTGTTTAGTGGTCAAAACGATAGTTGTTTGGGAAAGTAATACATTGCCTTGCTGCTGGCATGATTTACAGACACTTTAAAGTGATGCGATGGGTTACGAAAACGGCTATAGGTCCAGATTGGCAGCCCCGATTTGAAATACGCCCTTTTCTATGAAGAGCAGAGAAGCAGGGGAAGATTTTAGCTTGCGGAACTTTTTTCCTCAAAAATGCTCCGAAAGTGGTCAAAACGACCGTTGTTTGGGAAGGTTGAAAAACCCGTGGTAATGCAGTTACAAAAACAGCTGTACCGTAAGTTCCGTATGGAATATTTTGATTCTGCACACAGCTATGAATAGCAGAGAAGTAGACGAATATCCCATTCACTCTAACTTCTTGTCTAACTTGTTGCAGTATTGGTCAAAATAGACACTGCTTGCCAAAATGTTACAGAAACTGATGTTGGTGCTGTTACTTAAACTCCTGTAACTTTTGATGCGAATATCATTTTTGCCTCCAAACTCCAGATTTGAGTAGCAGAGAAGTAGACGAAGCTGGAACACTTGACATGTCTTGTCTAAGTGGTAGCAAAGTGGTTTTATTAGCTGATTTGTGTCAAAAATTGCTTGATTTCACTTACAAAGAATGTCACTTGGAAGTGATGATGTCACAATGGGGCACTTGAGTTTCTTGAGAGATCCAATGAAAGCCGAAGGAGGACATAAAGAGGACAAGAAAGTGAAAAACGGAAACAGTATAACAGATATCCAAAATTCTATACAAACAACTTGATCGAGACCGTTGCGAATTTGTTGATATTGGAACGGCATTTCTAGCTTAATAAACGGTGTAGGAGGAGTGTCTCCTCATGATTTTGGCCCTGCAGCGTCTGCGAGTAACCTAGCCAACGGTTCCATTTTGGAATATCAGAATTGACACAGAGAGCTGTTAGTGAAGAGCAGGTGAGGGGTTTATTAGATCGCTCTCCCTCGAGAACGGTAGACCCAATTTTAAAAGCGTTTCCGCCCTTCAGAAGCAGAGAAGTAGAGGAAGATTTTATGTCAAAATATGTTTGTGTAACTGTTTGTTTAGTGGTCAAAACGATAGTTGTTTGGGAAAGTAATACATTGCCTTGCTGCTGGCATGATTTACAGACACTTGAAAGTGAGGCGATGGGTTAAGAAAACGTCTATAGGTCCAGATTGGTAGCCCCAATTTGAAATACGCCCTTTTCTATGAAGAGCAGAGAAGCAGGGGAAGATTTTAGCTTGCGGAACTTTTTTCCTCAAAAATGCTCCGAAAGTGGTCAAAACGACCGTTGTTTGGGAAGGTTGAAAAACACGTGGTAATGCAGTTACAAAAACAGCTGTACCGTAAGTTCCGTATGGAATATTTTGATTCTGCACACAGCTATGAATAGCAGAGAAGTAGACGAATATCCCATTCACTCTAACTTCTTGTCTAACTTGTTGCAGTATTGGTCAAAATAGACATTGCTTGCCAAAATGTTACAGAAACTGATGATGGTGCTGTTACTTAAACTCCTGTAACTTTTGATCGAATATCATTTTTGCCTCCAAACTCCAGATTTGAGTAGCAGAGAAGTAGACGAAGCTGGAACACTTTACATGTCTTGTCTAAGTGGTAGCAAAGTGGTTTTATTAGCTGATTTGTGTCAAAAATTGCTTGATTTCACTTACAAAGAATGTCACTTGGAAGTGATGATGTCACAATGGGGCACTTGAGTTTCTTGAGAGATCCAATGAAAGCGGAAGGAGGACATAAAGAGAACAAGAAAGTGAAAAACGGAAACAGTATAACAGATATCCCAAATTCTATACAAACAACTTGATCGAGACCGTTGCGAATTTGTTGATATTGGAACGGCATTTCTAGCTTAAACGGTGTAGGAGGAGTGTCTCCTCATGATTTTGGCCCTGCAGCGTCTGCGAGTATCCTAGCCAACGGTTCCGTTTTGGAATATCAGAATTGACACAGAGAGCTGTAGTGAAGAGCAGGTGAGGGATTTCTTAAATCGCTCTCCCTCGAGAACGGTAGACCCAATTTTAAAAGCGTTTCCGCCCTTGAGATGCAGCGAAGTAGAGGAAGATTTTATGCCAAAATATGTTTGTGTAACTGTTTGTTTAGTGGTCAAAACGATAGTTGTTTGGGAAAGTAATAAATTGCCTTGCTGCTGGCATGATTTACAGACACTTGAAAGTGAGGCGATGGGTTACGAAAACGGCTATAGGTCCAGATTGGTAGCCCCAATTTGAAATACGCCCTTTTCTATGAAGAGCAGAGAAGCAGGGGAAGATTTTAGCTTGCGGAACTTTTTTCCTCAAAAATGCTCCGAAAGTGGTCAAAACGACCGTTGTTTGGGAAGGTTGAAAAACACGTGGTAATGCAGTTACAAAAACAGCTGTACCGTAAGTTCCGTATGGAATATTTTGATTCTGCACACAGCTATGAATAGCAGAGAAGTAGACGAATATCCCATTCACTCTAACTTCTTGTCTAACTTGTTGCAGTATTGGTCAAAATAGACATTGCTTGCCAAAATGTTACAGAAACTGATGATGGTGCTGTTACTTAAACTCCTGTAACTTTTGATGCGAATATCATTTTTGCCTCCAAACTCCAGATTTGAGTAGCAGAGAAGTAGACGAAGCTGGAACACTTGACATGTCTTGTCTAAGTGGTAGCAAAGTGGTTTTATTAGCTGATTTGTGTCAAAAATTGCTTGATTTCACTTACAAAGAATGTCACTTGGAAGTGATGATGTCACAATGGGGCACTTGAGTTTCTTGAGAGATCCAATGAAAGCGGAAGGAGGACATAAAGAGGACAAGAAAGTGAAAAACGGAAACAGTATAACAGATATCCAAAATTCTATACAAACAACTTGATCGAGACCGTTGCGAATTTGTTGATATTGGAACGGCATTTCTAGCTTAATAAACGGTGTAGGAGGAGTGTCTCCTCATGATTTTGGCCCTGCAGCGTCTGCGAGTAACCTAGCCAACGGTTACATTTTGGAATATCAGAATTGACACAGAGAGCTGTAGTGAAGAGCAGGTGAGGGATTTCTTAAATCGCTCTCCCTCGAGAACGGTAGACCCAATTTTAAAAGCGTTTCCGCCCTTGAGAAGCAGAGAGGTAGAGGAAGATTTTATGCCAAAATATGTTTGTGTAACTGTTTGTTTAGTGGTCAAAACGATAGTTGTTAGGGAAAGTAATAAATTGCCTTGCTGCTGCCATGATTTACAGACACTTGAAAGTGAGGCGAAGGGTTACGAAAACGGCTATAGGTACAGATTGGTAGCCCCGATATGAAATACGCCCTTTTCTATGAAGAGCAGAGAAGCAGGGGAAGATTTTAGCTTGCAGAACTTTTTTCCTCAAAAATGCTCCGAAAGTGGTCAAAACGACCGTTGTTTGGGAAGGTTGAAAAACACGTGGTAATGCAGTTACAAAAACAGCTGTACCGTAAGTTCCGTATGGAATATTTTGATTCTGCACACAGCTATGAATAGCAGAGAAGTAGACGAATATCCCATTCACTCTAACTTCTTGTCTAACTTGTTGCAGTATTGGTCAAAATAGACACTGCTTGCCAAAATGTTACAGAAACTGATGTTGGTGCTGTTACTTAAACTCCTGTAACTTTTGATGCAAATATCATTTTTGCCTCCAAACTCCAGATTTGAGTAGCAGAGAAGTAGACGAAGCTGGAACATTTGACATGTCTTGTCTAAGTGGTAGCAAAGTGGTTTTATTAGCTGATTTGTGTCAAAAATAGCTCGATTTCACTTACAAAGAATGTCACTTGGAAGTGATGATGTCACAATGGGGCACTTGAGTTTCTTGAGAGATCCAATGAAAGCGGAAGGAGGACATAAAGAGGACAAGAAAGTGAAAAACGGAAACAGTATAACAGATATCCAAAATTCTATAC
The DNA here is from genome assembly GCF_057628025.1 of Oncorhynchus mykiss. Lineage (NCBI taxonomy): Eukaryota > Metazoa > Chordata > Actinopteri > Salmoniformes > Salmonidae > Oncorhynchus > Oncorhynchus mykiss. The sequence goes on from NC_143036.1 coordinate 40,176,186, forward strand.
AAACAACTTGATCGAGACCGTTGCGAATTTGTTGATATTGGAACGGCATTTCTAGCTTAATAAACGGTGTAGGAGGAGTGTCTCCTCATGATTTTGGCCCTGCAGCGTCTGCGAGTAACCTAGCCAACGGTTCCATTTTGGAATATCAGAATTGACACAGAGAGCTGTTAGTGAAGAGCAGGTGAGGGGTTTATTAGATCGCTCTCCCTCGAGAACGGTAGACCCAATTTTAAAAGCGTTTCCGCCCTTGAGAAGCAGAGAAGTAGAGGAAGATTTTATGCCATAATATGTTTGTGTAACTGTTTGTTTAGTGGTCAAAACGATAGTTGTTTGGGAAAGTAATAAATGGCCTTGCTGCTGGCATGATTTACAGACACTTGAAAGTGAGGCGATGGGTTACGAAAACGGCTATAGGTCCAGATTGGTAGCCCCGATTTGAAATACGCCCTTTTCTATGAAGAGCAGAGAAGCAGGGGAAGATTTTAGCTTGCGGAACTTTTTTCCTCAAAAATGCTCCGAAAGTGGTCAAAACGACCGTTGTTTGGGAAGGTTGAAAAACACGTGGTAATGCAGTTACAAAAACAGCTGTACCGTAAGTTCCGTATGGAATATTTTGATTCTGCACACAGCTATGAATAGCAGAGAAGTAGACGAATATCCCATTCACTCTAACTTCTTGTCTAACTTGTTGCAGTATTGGTCAAAATAGACACTGCTTGCCAAAATGTTACAGAAACTGATGTTGGTGCTGTTACTTAAACTCCTGTAACTTTTGATGCGAATATCATTTTTGCCTCCAAACTCCAGATTTGAGTAGCAGAGAAGTAGACGAAGCTGGAACACTTGACATGTCTTGTCTAAGTGGTTGCATAGTGGTTTTATTAGCTGATTTGTGTCAAAAATTGCTTGATTTCACTTACAAAGAATGTCACTTGGAAGTGATGATGTCACAATGGGGCACTTGAGTTTCTTGAGAGATCCAATGAAAGCGGAAGGAGGACATAAAGAGGACAAGAAAGTGAAAAACGGAAACAGTATAACAGATATCCAAAATTCTATACAAACAACTTGATCGAGACCGTTGCGAATTTGTTGATATTGGAACGGCATTTCTAGCTTAATAAACGGTGTAGGAGGAGTGTCTCCTCATGATTTTGGCCCTGCAGCGTCTGCGAGTAACCTAGCCAACGGTTACATTTTGGAATATCAGAATTGACACAGAGAGCTGTTAGTGAAGAGCAGGTGAGGGGTTTATTAGATCGCTCTCCCTCGAGAACGGTAGACCCAATTTTAAAAGCGTTTCCGCCCTTGAGAAGCAGAGAAGTAGAGGAAGATTTTATGCCATAATATGTTTGTGTAACTGTTTGTTTAGTGGTCAAAACGATAGTTGTTTGGGAAAGTAATAAATGGCCTTGCTGCTGGCATGATTTACAGACACTTGAAAGTGAGGCGATGGGTTACGAAAACGGCTATAGGTCCAGATTGGTAGCCCCGATTTGAAATACGCCCTTTTCTATGAAGAGCAGAGAAGCAGGGGAAGATTTTAGCTTGCGGAACTTTTTTCCTCAAAAATGCTCCGAAAGTGGTCAAAACGACCGTTGTTTGGGAAGGTTGAAAAACACGTGGTAATGCAGTTACAAAAACAGCTGTACCGTAAGTTCCGTATGGAATATTTTGATTCTGCACACAGCTATGAATAGCAGAGAAGTAGACGAATATCCCATTCACTCTAACTTCTTGTCTAACTTGTTGCAGTATTGGTCAAAATAGACACTGCTTGCCAAAATGTTACAGAAACTGATGTTGGTGCTGTTACTTAAACTCCTGTAACTTTTGATGCGAATATCATTTTTGCCTCCAAACTCCAGATTTGAGTAGCAGAGAAGTAGACGAAGCTGGAACACTTGACATGTCTTGTCTAAGTGGTTGCATAGTGGTTTTATTAGCTGATTTGTGTCAAAAATTGCTTGATTTCACTTACAAAGAATGTCACTTGGAAGTGATGATGTCACAATGGGGCACTTGAGTTTCTTGAGAGATCCAATGAAAGCGGAAGGAGGACATAAAGAGGACAAGAAAGTGAAAAACGGAAACAGTATAACAGATATCCAAAATTCTATACAAACAACTTGATCGAGACCGTTGCGAATTTGTTGATATTGGAACGGCATTTCTAGCTTAATAAACGGTGTAGGAGGAGTGTCTCCTCATGATTTTGGCCCTGCAGCGTCTGCGAGTAACCTAGCCAACGGTTACATTTTGGAATATCAGAATTGACACAGAGAGCTGTTAGTGAAGAGCAGGTGAGGGGTTTATTAGATCGCTCTCCCTCGAGAACGGTAGACCCAATTTTAAAAGCGTTTCCGCCCTTGAGAAGCAGAGAAGTAGAGGAAGATTGTATGCCATAATATGTTTGTGTAACTGTTTGTTTAGTGGTCAAAACGATAGTTGTTAGGGAAAGTAATAAATTGCCTTGCTGCTGCCATGATTTACAGACACTTGAAAGTGAGGCTATGGGTTACGAAAACGGCTATAGGTACAGATTGGTAGCCCCGATTTGAAATCCGCCCTTTTCTATGAAGAGCAGAGAAGCAGGGGAAGATTTTAGCCTGCGTAACTTTTTTCCTCAAAAATACTCCGAAAGTGGTCAAAACGACCGTTGTTTGGGAAGGTTGAAAAACACTTGGTAATGCAGTTACAAAATCAGCTGTACCATAAGTTCCGTATGGAATATTTTGATTCTGCACACAGCTATGAATAGCAGAGAAGTAGACGAATATCCCATTTACTCTAACTTCTTGTCTAACTTTTTGCAGTATTGGTCAAAATAGACACTGCTTGCCAAAATGTTACAGAAACTGATGTTGGTGCTGTTACTTAAACTCCTGTAACTTTTGATGCGAATATCATTTTTGCCTCCAAACTCCAGATTTGAGTAGCAGAGAAGTAGATGAAGCTGGAACACTTGACATGTCTTGTCTAAGGGTTTGCAAAGTGGTTTTATTAGCTGATTTGTGTCAAAAATTGCTGGATTTCACTTACAAAGAATGTCACTTGGAAGTGATGATGTCACAATGGGGCACTTGAGTTTCTTGAGAGATCCAATGAAAGCGGAAGGAGGACATAAAGAGGACAAGAAAGTGAAAAACGGAAACAGTATAACAGATATCAAAAATTCTATACAAACAACTTGATCGAGACCGTTGCGAATTTGTTGATATTGGAACGGCATTTCTAGCTTAAACGGTGTAGGAGGAGTTTCTCCTCATGATTTTGGCCCTGCAGCGTCTGCGAGTATCCTAACCAACGGTTCCGTTTTGGAAAATCAGAATTGACACAGAGAGCTGTTAGTGAAGAGCAGGTGAGAGGTTTCTTAAATCGCTCTCCCTCGAGAACGGTAGTCCCAATTTTAAAAGCGTTTCCGCCCTTGAGAAGCAGAGAAGTAGAGGAAGATTTTATGCCAAAATATGTTTGTGTAACTGTTTGTTTAGTGGTCAAAACGATAATTGTTTGGGAAAGTAATAAATTGCCTTGCTGCTGGCATGATTTACAGACACTTGAAAGTGAGGCTATGGGTTACGAAAACGGCTATAGGTACAGATTGGTAGCCCCGATTTGAAATCCGCCCTTTTCTATGAAGAGCAGAGAAGCAGGGGAAGATTTTAGCCTGCGTAACTTTTTTCCTCAAAAATACTCCGAAAGTGGTCAAAACGACCGTTGTTTGGGAAGGTTGAAAAACACTTGGTAATGCAGTTACAAAATCAGCTGTACCATAAGTTCCGTATGGAATATTTTGATTCTGCACACAGCTATGAATAGCAGAGAAGTAGACGAATATCCCATTTACTCTAACTTCTTGTCTAACTTTTTGCAGTATTGGTCAAAATAGACACTGCTTGCCAAAATGTTACAGAAACTGATGTTGGTGCTGTTACTTAAACTCCTGTAACTTTTGATGCGAATATCATTTTTGCCTCCAAACTCCAGATTTGAGTAGCAGAGAAGTAGATGAAGCTGGAACACTTGACATGTCTTGTCTAAGTGTTTGCAAAGTGGTTTTATTAGCTGATTTGAGTCAAAAATTGCTGGATTTCACTTACAAAGAATGTCACTTGGAAGTGATGATTTCACAATGGGGCACTTGAGTTTCTTGAGAGATCCAATGAAAGCGGAAGGAGGACATAAAGAGGACAAGAAAGTGAAAAACGGAAACAGTATAACAGATATCCAAAATTCTATACAAACAACTTGATCGAGACCGTTGCGAATTTGTTGATATTGGAACGCCATTTCTAGCTTAAACGGTATAGGAGGAATGTCTCCTCATGATTTTGGCCCTGCAGCGTCTGCGAGTATCCTAACCAACGGTTCCGTTTTGGAAAATCAGAATTGACACAGAGAGCTGTTAGTGAAGAGCAGGTGAGAGGTTTCTTAAATCGCTCTCCCTCGAGAACGGTAGTCCCAATTTTAAAAGCGTTTCCGCCCTTGAGAAGCAGAGAAGTAGAGGAACATTTTATGCCAAAATATGTTTGTGTAACTGTTTGTTTAGTGGTCAAAACGATAATTGTTTGGGAAAGTAATAAATTGCCTTGCTGCTGGCATGATTTACAGACACTTGAAAGTGAGGCTATGGGTTACGAAAACGGCTATAGGTACAGATTGGTAGCCCCGATTTGAAATCCGCCCTTTTCTATGAAGAGCAGAGAAGCAGGGGAAGATTTTAGCCTGCGTAACTTTTTTCCTCAAAAATGCTCCGAAAGTGGTCAAAACGACCAGTGTTTGGGAAGGTTGAAAAACACGTGGTAATGCAGTTACAAAATCAGCTGTACCATAAGTTCCGTATGGAATATTTTGATTCTGCACACAGCTATGAATAGCAGAGAAGTAGACGAATATCCCATTTACTCTAACTTCTTGTCTAACTTGTTGCAGTATTGTTCAAAAGAGACACTGCTTGCAAAAATGTTACAGAAACTGATGTTGGTGCTGTTACTTAAACTCCTGTAACTTTTGATGCGAATATCATTTTTGCCTCCAAACTCCAGATTTGAGTAGCAGAGAAGTAGACGAAGCTGGAACACTTGACATGTCTTGTCTAAGTGTTTGCAAAGTGGTTTTATTAGCTGATTTGTGTCAAAAATTGCTGGATTACACTTACAAAGAATGTCACTTGGAAGTGATGATGTCACAATGGGGCACTTGAGTTTCTTGAGAGATCCAATGAAAGCGGAAGGAGGACATAAAGAGGACAAGAAAGTGAAAAACGGAAACAGTATAACAGATATCCAAAATTCTAAACAAACAACTTGATCGAGACCGTTGCGAATTTGTTGATATTGGAACGCCATTTCTAGCTTAAATGGTATAGGAGGAATGTCTCCTCATGATTTTGGCCCTGCAGCGTCTGCGAGTATCCTAACCAACGGTTCCGTTTTGGAAAATCAGAATTGACACAGAGAGCTGTTAGTGAAGAGCAGGTGAGAGGTTTCTTAAATCGCTCTCCCTCGAGAACGGTAGTCCCAATTTTAAAAGCGTTTCCGCCCTTGAGAAGCAGAGAAGTAGAGGAACATTTTATGCCAAAATATGTTTGTGTAACTGTTTGTTTAGTGGTCAAAACGATAATTGTTTGGGAAAGTAATAAATTGCCTTGCTGCTGGCATGATTTACAGACACTTGAAAGTGAGGCTATGGGTTACGAAAACGGCTATAGGTACAGATTGGTAGCCCCGATTTGAAATCCGCCCTTTTCTATGAAGAGCAGAGAAGCAGGGGAAGATTTTAGCCTGCGTAACTTTTTTCCTCAAAAATGCTCCGAAAGTGGTCAAAACGACCAGTGTTTGGGAAGGTTGAAAAACACGTGGTAATGCAGTTACAAAATCAGCTGTACCATAAGTTCCGTATGGAATATTTTGATTCTGCACACAGCTATGAATAGCAGAGAAGTAGACGAATATCCCATTTACTCTAACTTCTTGTCTAACTTGTTGCAGTATTGTTCAAAAGAGACACTGCTTGCCAAAATGTTACAGAAACTGATGTTGGTGCTGTTACTTAAACTCCTGTAACTTTTGATGCGAATATCATTTTTGCCTCCAAACTCCAGATTTGAGTAGCAGAGAAGTAGATGAAGCTGGAACACTTGACATGTCTTGTCTAAGTGTTTGCAAAGTGGTTTTATTAGCTGATTTGTGTCAAAAATTGCTGGATTTCACTTACAAATAATGTCACTTGGAAGTGATGATGTCACAATGGGGCACTTGAGTTTCTTGAGAGATCCAATGAAAGCGGAAGGAGGACATAAAGAGGACAAGAAAGTGAAAAACGGAAACAGTATAACAGATATCCAAAATTCTAAACAAACAACTTGATCGAGACCGTTGCGAATTTGTTGATATTGGAACGCCATTTCTAGCTTAAACGGTATAGGAGGAATGTCTCCTCATGATTTTGGCCCTGCAGCGTCTGCGAGTATCCTAACCAACGGTTCCGTTTTGGAAAATCAGAATTGACACAGAGAGCTGTTAGTGAAGAGCAGGTGAGAGGTTTCTTAAATCGCTCTCCCTCGAGAACGGTAGTCCCAATTTTAAAAGCGTTTCCGCCCTTGAGAAGCAGAGAAGTAGAGGAACATTTTATGCCAAAATATGTTTGTGTAACTGTTTGTTTAGTGGTCAAAACGATAATTGTTTGGGAAAGTAAAAAATTGCCTTGCTGCTGGCATGATTTACAGACACTTGAAAGTGAGGCTATGGGTTACGAAAACGGCTATAGGTACAGATTGGTAGCCCCGATTTGAAATCCGCCCTTTTCTATGAAGAGCAGAGAAGCAGGGGAAGATTTTAGCCTGCGTAACTTTTTTCCTCAAAAATGCTCCGAAAGTGGTCAAAACGACCAGTGTTTGGGAAGGTTGAAAAACACGTGGTAATGCAGTTACAAAATCAGCTGTACCATAAGTTCCGTATGGAATATTTTGATTCTGCACACAGCTATGAATAGCAGAGAAGTAGACGAATATCCCATTTACTCTAACTTCTTGTCTAACTTGTTGCAGTATTGTTCAAAAGAGACACTGCTTGCCAAAATGTTACAGAAACTGATGTTGGTGCTGTTACTTAAACTCCTGTAACTTTTGATGCGAATATCATTTTTGCCTCCAAACTCCAGATTTAATTAGCAGAGAAGTAGATGAAGCTGGAACACTTGACATGTCTTGTCTAAGTGTTTGCAAAGTGGTTTTATTAGCTGATTTGTGTCAAAAATTGCTGGATTTCACTTACAAAGAATGTCACTTGGAAGTGATGATGTCACAATGGGGCACTTGAGTTTCTTGAGAGATCCAATGAAAGCGGAAGGAGGACATAAAGAGGACAAGAAAGTGAAAAACGGAAACAGTATAACAGATATCCAAAATTCTAAACAAACAACTTGATCGAGACCGTTGCGAATTTGTTGATATTGGAACGCCATTTCTAGCTTAAACGGTATAGGAGGAATGTCTCCTCATGATTTTGGCCCTGCAGCGTCTGCGAGTATCCTAACCAACGGTTCCGTTTTGGAAAATCAGAATTGACACAGAGAGCTGTTAGTGAAGAGCAGGTGAGAGGTTTCTTAAATCGCTCTCCCTCGAGAACGGTAGTCCCAATTTTAAAAGCGTTTCCGCCCTTGAGAAGCAGAGAAGTAGAGGAACATTTTATGCCAAAATATGTTTGTGTAACTGTTTGTTTAGTGGTCAAAACGATAATTGTTTGGGAAAGTAATAAATTGCCTTGCTGCTGGCATGATTTACAGACACTTGAAAGTGAGGCTATGGGTTACGAAAACGGCTATAGGTACAGATTGGTAGCCCCGATTTGAAATCCGCCCTTTTCTATGAAGAGCAGAGAAGCAGGGGAAGATTTTAGCCTGCGTAACTTTTTTCCTAAAAAATGCTCCGAAAGTGGTCAAAACGACCAGTGTTTGGGAAGGTTGAAAAACACGTGGTAATGCAGTTACAAAATCAGCTGTACCATAAGTTCCGTATGGAATATTTTGATTCTGCACACAGCTATGAATAGCAGAGAAGTAGACGAATATCCCATTTACTCTAACTTCTTGTCTAACTTGTTGCAGTATTGTTCAAAAGAGACACTGCTTGCCAAAATGTTACAGAAACTGATGTTGGTGCTGTTACTTAAACTCCTGTAACTTTTGATGCGAATATCATTTTTGCCTCCAAACTCCAGATTTGAGTAGCAGAGAAGTAGATGAAGCTGGAACACTTGACATGTCTTGTCTAAGTGTTTGCAAAGTGGTTTTATTAGCTGATTTGTGTCAAAAATTGCTGGATTTCACTTACAAAGAATGTCACTTGGAAGTGATGATGTCACAATGGGGCACTTGAGTTTCTTGAGAGATCCAATGAAAGCGGAAGGAGGACATAAAGTGGACAAGAAAGTGAAAAACGGAAACAGTATAACAGATATCCAAAATTCTATACAAACAACTTGATCGAGACCGTTGCGAATTTGTTGATATTGGAACGGAATTTCTAGCTTAAACGGTATAGGACGAGTGTCTCCTCATGATTTTGGCCCTGCAGCGTCTGCGAGTATCCTAACCAACGGTTCCGTTTTGGAAAATCAGAATTGACACAGAGAGCTGTTAGTGAAGAGCAGGTGAGAGGTTTCTTAAATCGCTCTCCCTTGAGAACGGTATCCCAATTTTAAAAGCGTTTCCGCCCTTGAGAAGCAGAGAAGTAGAGGAAGATTTTATGCCAAAATATGTTTGTGTAACTGTTTGTTTAGTGGTCAAAACGATAGTTGTTTGGGAAAGTAATAAATTGCCTTGCTGCTGGCATGATTTACAGACACTTGAAAGTGAGGCGATGGGTTACGAAAACGGCTATAGGTACAGATTGGTAGCCCCGATTTGAAATCCGCCCTTTTCTATGAAGAGCAGAGAAGCAGGGGAAGATTTTAGCTTGCGGAACTTTTTTCCTCAAAAATGCTCCGAAAGTGGTCAAAACGACCAGTGTTTGGGAAGGTTGAAAAACACGTGGTAATGCAGTTACAAAATCAGCTGTACCATAAGTTCCGTATGGAATATTTTGATTCTGCACACAGCTATGAATTGCAGAGAAGTAGACGAATATCCCATTTACTCTAACTTCTTGTCTAACTTGTTGCAGTATTGTTCAAAAGAGACACTGCTTGCCAAAATGTTACAGAAACTGATGTTGGTGCTGTTACTTAAACTCCTGTAACTTTTGATGCGAATATCATTTTTGCCTCCAAACTCCAGATTTGAGTAGCAGAGAAGTAGATGAAGCTGGAACACTTGACATGTCTTGTCTAAGTGTTTGCAAAGTGGTTTTATTAGCTGATTTGTGTCAAAAATTGCTGGATTTCACTTACAAAGAATGTCACTTGGAAGTGATGATGTCACAATGGGGCACTTGAGTTTCTTGAGAGATCCAATGAAAGCGGAAGGAGGACATAAAGTGGACAAGAAAGTGAAAAACGGAAACAGTATAACAGATATCCAAAATTCTATACAAACAACTTGATCGAGACCGTTGCGAATTTGTTGATATTGGAACGGAATTTCTAGCTTAAACGGTATAGGACGAGTGTCTCCTCATGATTTTGGCCCTGCAGCGTCTGCGAGTATCCTAACCAACGGTTCCGTTTTGGAAAATCAGAATTGACACAGAGAGCTGTTAGTGAAGAGCAGGTGAGAGGTTTCTTAAATCGCTCTCCCTCGAGAACGGTATCCCAATTTTAAAAGCGTTTCCGCCCTTGAGAAGCAGAGAAGTAGAGGAAGATTTTATGCCAAAATATGTTTGTGTAACTGTTTGTTTAGTGGTCAAAACGATAGTTGTTTGGGAAAGTAATAAATTGCCTTGCTGCTGGCATGATTTACAGACACTTGAAAGTGAGGCGATGGGTTACGAAAACGGCTATAGGTACAGATTGGTGGTACAGATTGGTAGCCCCGATTTGAAATCCGCCCTTTTCTATGAAGAGCAGAGAAGCAGGGGAAGATTTTAGCTTGCGGAACTTTTTTCCTCAAAAATGCTCCGAAAGTGGTCAAAACGACCGTTGTTTGGGAAGGTTGAAAAACACGTGGTAATGCAGTTACAAAATCAGCTGTACCATAAGTTCCGTATGGAATATTTTGATTCTGCACACAGCTATGAATAGCAGAGAAGTAGACGAATATCCCATTCACTCTAACTTCTTGTCTAACTTGTTGAAGTATTGGTCAAAATAGACACTGCTTGCCAAAATGTTGCAGAAACTGATGTTGGTGCTGTTACTTAAACTCCAGTAACTTTTGATGCGAATATCATTTTTGCCTCCAAACTCCAGATTTGAGTAGCAGAGAAGTAGATGAAGCTGGTACACTTGACATGTCTTGTCTAAGTGGTTGCAAAGTGGTTTTATTATCTGATTTGTGTCAAAAATTGCTTGATTTCACTTACAAAGAATGTCACTTGGAAGTGATGATGTCACAATGGGGCACTTGAGTTTCTTGAGAGATCCAATGAAAGCGGAAGGAGGACATAAAGAGGACAAGAAAGTGAAAAACAGATATCCAAAATTCTATACAAACAACTTGATCGAGACCGTTGCGAATTTGTTGATATTGGAACGGCATTTCTAGCTTAAACGGTGTAGGAGGAGTGTCTCCTCATGATTTTGGCCCTGCAGCGTCTGCAAGTATCCTAGCCAACCGTTTTGGAATATCAGAATTGACACAGAGAGCTGTTAGTGAAGAGCAGGTGTGGGGTTTCTTAAATCGCTCTCCATCGAGAACGGTAGACCCAATTTTAAAAGCGTTTCCGCCCTTGAAAAGCAGAGAAGTAGAGGAAGATTTTATGCCAAACTATGTTTGTGTAACTGTTTGTTTAGTGGTCAAAACGATAGTTGTTTGGGAAAGTAATAAATTGCCTTGCTGCTGGCATGATTTACAGACACTTGAAAGTGAGGCGATGGGTTACGAAAACGGCTATAGGTACAGATTGGTAGCCCCGATTTGAAATCCGCCCTTTTCTATGAAGAGCAGAGAAGCAGGGGAAGATTTTAGCTTGCGGACCTTTTTTCCTCAAAAATGCTCCGAAAGTGGTCAAAACGACCGTTGTTTGGGAAGGTTGAAAAACACGTGGTAATGCAGTTACAAAATCAGCTGTACCATAAGTTCCGTATGGAATATTTTGATTCTGCACACAGCTATGAATAGCAGAGAAGTAGACGAATATCCCATTCACTCTAACTTCTTGTCTAACTTGTTGAAGTATTGGTCAAAATAGACACTGCTTGCCAAAATGTTGCAGAAACTGATGTTGGTGCTGTTACTTAAACTCCAGTAACTTTTGATGCGAATATCATTTTTGCCTCCAAACTCCAGATTTGAGTAGCAGAGAAGTAGATGAAGCTGGTACACTTGACATGTCTTGTCTAAGTGGTTGCAAAGTGGTTTTATTAGCTGATTTGTGTCAAAAATTGCTTGATTTCACTTACAAAGAATGTCACTTGGAAGTGATGATGTCACAATGGGGCACTTGAGTTTCTTGAGAGATCCAATGAAAGCGGAAGGAGGACATAAAGAGGACAAGAAAGTGAAAAACAGATATCCAAAATTCTATACAAACAACTTGATCGAGACCGTTGCGAATTTGTTGATATTGGAACGGCATTTCTAGCTTAAACGGTGTAGGAGGAGTGTCTCCTCATGATTTTGGCCCTGCAGCGTCTGCGAGTATCCTAGCCAACGGTTCCGTTTTGGAATATCAGTATTGACACAGAGAGCTGTTAGTGAAGAGCAGGTGAGGGGTTTCTTAACCTTTCTGATCTCCCCATCCCGGATCCGGGTTCGTGAATACAGACTCAAGCTCATTACCATAACGCAACGTTAACTATTCATGAAAATCGCAAATGAAATGAAATAAATATGCTAGCTCTCAAGCTTAGCCTTTTGTTAACAACACTGTCATCTCAGATTTTCAAAATATGCTTCTCAACCATTGCAAAACAAGCATTTGTGTAACAGTATTGATGGCTAACGTAGCATTTAGCATTAGCATTCAGCTGGCAACATTTACACAAAAAAACAGAAAAGCATTCAAATAAAATCATTTACCTTTGAAGAACTTCAGATGTTTTCAATGAGGAGACTCTCAGATAGCAAATGTTCAGTTTTTCCTGAAAGATTATTTGTTTAGGACAAATCGCTCCGTTTTCTGCGTCACGTTTAGCTATGAAAAAACCCCTGTATCCAGGATTGTGTAAATCTATCAGCAAGCTCATTAGCATAACACAACGTTAACTATTTATGAAAATCGCAAATGAAATGAAATAAATATGCCATCTCTCAAGCTTAGCCTTTTGTAAACAACACTGTCATCTCAGATTTTCAAAATATGCTTCTCAACCATAGGAAAACAATAATTTGTGTAAAAGTAGCTAGCTAGAGTTAGCATTTCGCGTTAGCATTTAGCGTTAGCATTAGCGTTAGCATCCAGCACGCAACATTAACAAAAACATAAAAGCCTTCAAATAAAATCATTTACCTTTGAAGAACTTCTGATGTTTTCAATGAGGATACTCTCAGTTAGATAGCAGATGCTCAGTTTTTCCAAAAAGATTCCTTGTGTATTAGAAATAGCTCCGTTTTATACATCACATTTGGCTACCAAAAAAAATCCATAAATTCAGTCCTCAAAACGCAAACTTTTTTCCAAATTAACTCCATAATATCGACTGAAAACATGGCAAACGTTGTTTAGAATCAATCATCAAGGTGTTTTTCACATATCTCTTCATTGATACATCGTTCTTGGACACATGCTTTCTCCCCTGAATCAAATGGTAAAGTGGAAGCAGCTGGCAATTGCGCACCGAATTCGACGCAGGACACCAGGCGGACACTTGGAAAATGTAGTCTCTTATGGTCAATCTTCCAATGATATGCCTACAAATACGTCACAATGCTGCTAAGACCTTGGGCGAACGACAGAAAGTGTAGGCTCATTCGTTGCGCAATCACAGCCATATAAGGAGAGAATGGAAAACAGAGCTTCAGAAATTCTGCTAATTCCTGGGTGATGCATCATCTTGGTTTCGCCTGTAGAATGAGTTCTGGGGCACTTACAGACAAAATCTTTGCAGATTCTGAAACTTCAGAGTGTTTTCTTTCCAAAACTGTCAAGAATATGCATAGTCGAGCATCTTTTCGTGACAAAATATCGCGCTTAAAACGGGAACGTTTTTTATCCAAAAATGAAATAGCGCCCCTAGAGCTCTAACTGGTTAAATCGCTCTCCCTCGAGAATGGTAGACCCAATTTTAAAAGCGTTTCCGCCCTTGAGAAGCAGAGAAGTAGAGGAAGATTTTATGCCAAACTATGTTTGTGTAACTGTGTGTTTAGTGGTCAAAACGATAGTTGTTTGGGAAAGTAATAAATTGCCTTGCTGCTGGCATGATTTACAGACACTTGAAAGTGAGGCGATGGGTTACGAAAACGGCTATAGGTACAGATTGGTAGCCCCGATTTGAAATCCGCCCTTTTCTATGAAGAGCAGAGAAGCAGGGGAAGATTTTAGCTTACGGAACTTTTTTCCTCAAAAATGCTCCGAAAGTGGTCAAAACGACCGTTGTTTGGGAAGGTTGAAAAACACGTGGTAATGCAGTTACAAAATCAGCTGTACCACAAGTTCCGTATGGAATATTTTGATTCTGCACACAGCTATGAATAGCAGAGAAGTAGACGAATATCCCATTCACTCTAACTTCTTGTCTAACTTGTTGCAGTATTGGTCAAAATAGACACTGCTTGCCAAAATGTTACAGAAACTGATGTTGGTGCTGTTACTTAAACTCCTGTAACTTTTGATGCGAATATCATTTTTGCCTCCAAACTCCAGATTTGAGTAGCAGAGAAGTAGACGAAGCTGGAACACTTGACATGTCTTGTCTAAGTGGTTGCAAAGTGGTTTTATTAACTGATTTGTGTAAAAAAAATAGCTTAATTTCACTTACAAAGAATGTCACTTGGAAGTGATGATGTCACAATGGGGCACTTGCGTTTCTTGAGAGATCCAATGAAAGCGGAAGGAGGACATAAAGAGGACAAGAAAGTGAAAAACGGAAACAGTATAACAGATATCAAAAATTCTATACAAACAACTTGATCGAGACCGTTGCGAATGTGTTGATATTGGAACGGCATTTCTAGCTTAAACGGTGTAGGAGGAATGTCTCCTCATGATTTTGGCCCTGCAGCGTCTTCGATTATCCTAGCCAACGGTTCCGTTTTGGAATATCAGTATTGACACAGAGAGCTGTTAGTGAAGAGCAGGTGATTGGTTTCTTAAATCGCTCTCCCTCGAGAACGGTAGACCCAATTTTAAAAGCGTTTCCGCCCTTGAGAAGCAGAGAAGTAGAGGAAGATTTTATGCCAAAATATGTTTGTGTAACTGTTTGTTTAGTGGTCAAAACGATAGTTGTTTTGGAAAGTAATAAATTGCCTTGTTGCTGGCATGATTTACAGACACTTGAAAGTGAGGCGATGGGTTAGGAAAACGGCTATAGGTACAGATTGGTAGCCCCGATTTGAAATCCGCCCTTTTCTATGAAGAGCAGAGAAGCAGGGGAAGATTTTAGCTTGCGGAACTTTTTTCCTCAAAAATGCTCAGAAAGTGGTCAAAACGACCGTTGTTTGGGAAGGTTGAAAAACACGTGGTAATGCAGTTACAAAATCAGCTGTACCATAAGTTCCGTATGGAATATTTTGATTCTGCACACAGCTATGAATAGCAGAGAAGTAGACGAATATCCCATTTACTCTAACTTCTTGTCTAACTTGTTGCAGTATTGGTCAAAATAGACACTGCTTGCCAAAATGTTACAGAAACTGATGTTGGTGCTGTTACTTAAACTCCTGTAACTTTTGATGCGAATATCATTTTTGCCTCCAAACTCCAGATTTGAGTAGCAGAGAAGTAGATGAAGCTGGAACACTTGAACATGTATTGTCTAAGCCGTTGCAAAGTGGTTTTATTAGCTGATTTGTGTCAAATATTGCTTGATTTCACTTACAAAGAATGTCACTTGGAAGTGATGATGTCACAATGGGGCACTTGAGTTTCTTGAGAGATCCAATGAAAGCGGAAGTAGGACGTAAAGAGGACAAGAAAGTGAGAAACGGAAACAGTATAACAGATATCAAAAATTCTATACAAACAACTTGATCGAGACCGTTGCGAATTTGTTGATATTGGAACGGCATTTCTAGCTTAAACGGTGTAGGAGGAGTGTCTCCTCATGATTTTGGCCCTGCAAGCGTCTGCGAGTATCCTAGCCAACGGTTCCGTTTTGGAATATCAGTATTGACACAGAGAGCTGTTAGTGAAGAGCAGGTGATTGGTTTCTTAAATCGCTCTCCCTCGAGAACGGTAGACCCAATTTTAAAAGCGTTTCCGCCCTTGAGAAGCAGAGAAGTAGAGGAAGATTTTATGCCAAAATATGTTTGTGTAACTGTTTGTTTAGTGGTCAAAACGAAAGTTGTTTTGGAAAGTAATAAATTGCCTTGTTGCTGGCATGATTTACAGACACTTGAAAGTGAGGCGATGGGTTAGGAAAACGGCTATAGGTACAGATTGGTAGCCCCGATTTGAAATCCGCCCCTTTCTATGAAGAGCAGAGAAGCAGGGGAAGATTTTAGCTTGCGGAACTTTTTTCCTCAAAAATGCTCAGAAAGTGGTCAAAACGACCGTTGTTTGGGAAGGTTGAAAAACACGTGGTAATGCAGTTACAAAATCAGCTGTACCATAAGTTCCGTATGGAATATTTTGATTCTGCACACAGCTATGAATAGCAGAGAAGTAGACGAATATCCCATTTACTCTAACTTCTTGTCTAACTTGTTGCAGTATTGGTCAAAATAGACACTGCTTGCCAAAATGTTACAGAAACTGATGTTGGTGCTGTTACTTAAACTCCTGTAACTTTTGATGCGAATATCATTTTTGCCTCCAAACTCCAGATTTGAGTAGCAGAGAAGTAGATGAAGCTGGAACACTTGAACATGTATTGTCTAAGCCGTTGCAAAGTGGTTTTATTAGCTGATTTGTGTCAAATATTGCTTGATTTCACTTACAAAGAATGTCACTTGGAAGTGATGATGTCACAATGGGGCACTTGAGTTTCTTGAGAGATCCAATGAAAGCGGAAGTAGGACGTAAAGAGGACAAGAAAGTGAGAAACGGAAACAGTATAACAGATATCAAAAATTCTATACAAACAACTTGATCGAGACCGTTGCGAATTTGTTGATATTGGAACGGCATTTCTAGCTTAAACGGTGTTAGGAGGAGTGTCTCCTCATGATTTTGGCCCTGCAAGCGTCTGCGAGTATCCTAGCCAACGGTTCCGTTTTGGAATATCAGTATTGACACAGAGAGCTGTTAGTGAAGAGCAGGTGATTGGTTTCTTAAATCGCTCTCCCTCGAGAACGGTAGACCCAATTTTAAAAGCGTTTCCGCCCTTGAGAAGCAGAGAAGTAGAGGAAGATTTTATGCCAAAATATGTTTGTGTAACTGTTTGTTTAGTGGTCAAAACGAAAGTTGTTTTGGAAAGTAATAAATTGCCTTGTTGCTGGCATGATTTACAGACACTTGAAAGTGAGGCGATGGGTTAGGAAAACGGCTATAGGTACAGATTGGTAGCCCCGATTTGAAATCCGCCCTTTTCTATGAAGAGCAGAGAAGCAGGGGAAGATTATAGCTTGCGGAACTTTTTTCCTCAAAAATGCTCAGAAAGTGGTCAAAACGACCGTTGTTTGGGAAGGTTGAAAAACACGTGGTAATGCAGTTACAAAATCAGCTGTACCATAAGTTCCGTATGGAATATTTTGATTCTGCACACAGCTATGAATAGCAGAGAAGTAGACGAATATCCCATTTACTCTAACTTCTTGTCTAACTTGTTGCAGTATTGGTCAAAATAGACACTGCTTGCCAAAATGTTACAGAAACTGATGTTGGTGCTGTTACTTAAACTCCTGTAACTTTTGATGCGAATATCATTTTTGCCTCCAAACTCCAGATTTGAGTAGCAGAGAAGTAGATGAAGCTGGAACACTTGAACATGTCTTGTCTAAGTGGTTGCAAAGTGGTTTTATTAGCTGATTTGTGTAAAAAATTGCTTGATTTCACTTACAAAGAATGTCACTTGGAAGTGATGATGTCACAATGGGGCACTTGAGTTTCTTGAGAGATCCAATGAAAGCGGAAGGAGGACATAAAGAGGACAAGAAAGTGAAAAACGGAAACAGTATAACAGATATCAAAAATTCTATACAAACAACTTGATCGAGACCGTTGCGAATTTGTTGATATTGGAACGGCATTTCTAGCTTAAACGGTGTAGGAGGAGTGTCTCCTCATGATTTTGGCCCTGCAAGCGTCTGCGAGTATCCTAGCCAACGGTTCCGTTTTGGAATATCAGTATTGACACAGAGAGCTGTTAGTGAAGAGCAGGTGATTGGTTTCTTAAATCGCTCTCCCTCGAGAACGGTAGACCCAATTTTAAAAGCGTTTCCGCCCTTGAGAAGCAGAGAAGTAGAGGAAGATTTTATGCCAAAATATGTTTGTGTAACTGTTTGTTTAGTGGTCAAAACGAAAGTTGTTTTGGAAAGTAATAAATTGCCTTGTTGCTGGCATGATTTACAGACACTTGAAAGTGAGGCGATGGGTTAGGAAAACGGCTATAGGTACAGATTGGTAGCCCCGATTTGAAATCCGCCCCTTTCTATGAAGAGCAGAGAAGCAGGGGAAGATTTTAGCTTGCGGAACTTTTTTCCTCAAAAATGCTCAGAAAGTGGTCAAAACGACCGTTGTTTGGGAAGGTTGAAAAACACGTGGTAATGCAGTTACAAAATCAGCTGTACCATAAGTTCCGTATGGAATATTTTGATTCTGCACACAGCTATGAATAGCAGAGAAGTAGACGAATATCCCATTTACTCTAACTTCTTGTCTAACTTGTTGCAGTATTGGTCAAAATAGACACTGCTTGCCAAAATGTTACAGAAACTGATGTTGGTGCTGTTACTTAAACTCCTGTAACTTTTGATGCGAATATCATTTTTGCCTCCAAACTCCAGATTTGAGTAGCAGAGAAGTAGATGAAGCTGGAACACTTGAACATGTATTGTCTAAGCCGTTGCAAAGTGGTTTTATTAGCTGATTTGTGTCAAATATTGCTTGATTTCACTTACAAAGAATGTCACTTGGAAGTGATGATGTCACAATGGGGCACTTGAGTTTCTTGAGAGATCCAATGAAAGCGGAAGTAGGACGTAAAGAGGACAAGAAAGTGAGAAACGGAAACAGTATAACAGATATCAAAAATTCTATACAAACAACTTGATCGAGACCGTTGCGAATTTGTTGATATTGGAACGGCATTTCTAGCTTAAACGGTGTTAGGAGGAGTGTCTCCTCATGATTTTGGCCCTGCAAGCGTCTGCGAGTATCCTAGCCAACGGTTCCGTTTTGGAATATCAGTATTGACACAGAGAGCTGTTAGTGAAGAGCAGGTGATTGGTTTCTTAAATCGCTCTCCCTCGAGAACGGTAGACCCAATTTTAAAAGCGTTTCCGCCCTTGAGAAGCAGAGAAGTAGAGGAAGATTTTATGCCAAAATATGTTTGTGTAACTGTTTGTTTAGTGGTCAAAACGAAAGTTGTTTTGGAAAGTAATAAATTGCCTTGTTGCTGGCATGATTTACAGACACTTGAAAGTGAGGCGATGGGTTAGGAAAACGGCTATAGGTACAGATTGGTAGCCCCGATTTGAAATCCGCCCTTTTCTATGAAGAGCAGAGAAGCAGGGGAAGATTATAGCTTGCGGAACTTTTTTCCTCAAAAATGCTCAGAAAGTGGTCAAAACGACCGTTGTTTGGGAAGGTTGAAAAACACGTGGTAATGCAGTTACAAAATCAGCTGTACCATAAGTTCCGTATGGAATATTTTGATTCTGCACACAGCTATGAATAGCAGAGAAGTAGACGAATATCCCATTTACTCTAACTTCTTGTCTAACTTGTTGCAGTATTGGTCAAAATAGACACTGCTTGCCAAAATGTTACAGAAACTGATGTTGGTGCTGTTACTTAAACTCCTGTAACTTTTGATGCGAATATCATTTTTGCCTCCAAACTCCAGATTTGAGTAGCAGAGAAGTAGATGAAGCTGGAACACTTGAACATGTCTTGTCTAAGTGGTTGCAAAGTGGTTTTATTAGCTGATTTGTGTAAAAAATTGCTTGATTTCACTTACAAAGAATGTCACTTGGAAGTGATGATGTCACAATGGGGCACTTGAGTTTCTTGAGAGATCCAATGAAAGCGGAAGGAGGACATAAAGAGGACAAGAAAGTGAAAAACGGAAACAGTATAACAGATATCAAAAATTCTATACAAACAACTTGATCGAGACCGTTGCGAATTTGTTGATATTGGAACGGCATTTCTAGCTTAAACGGTGTAGGAGGAGTGTCTCCTCATGATTTTGGCCCTGCAAGCGTCTGCGAGTATCCTAGCCAACGGTTCCGTTTTGGAATATCAGTATTGACACAGAGAGCTGTTAGTGAAGAGCAGGTGATTGGTTTCTTAAATCGCTCTCCCTCGAGAACGGTAGACCCAATTTTAAAAGCGTTTCCGCCCTTGAGAAGCAGAGAAGTAGAGGAAGATTTTATGCCAAAATATGTTTGTGTAACTGTTTGTTTAGTGGTCAAAACGAAAGTTGTTTTGGAAAGTAATAAATTGCCTTGTTGCTGGCATGATTTACAGACACTTGAAAGTGAGGCGATGGGTTAGGAAAACGGCTATAGGTACAGATTGGTAGCCCCGATTTGAAATCCGCCCTTTTCTATGAAGAGCAGAGCAGCAGGGGAAGATTATAGCTTGCGGAACTTTTTTCCTCAAAAATGCTCAGAAAGTGGTCAAAACGACCGTTGTTTGGGAAGGTTGAAAAACACGTGGTAATGCAGTTACAAAATCAGCTGTACCATAAGTTCCGTATGGAATATTTTGATTCTGCACACAGCTATGAATAGCAGAGAAGTAGACGAATATCCCATTTACTCTAACTTCTTGTCTAACTTGTTGCAGTATTGGTCAAAATAGACACTGCTTGCCAAAATGTTACAGAAACTGATGTTGGTGCTGTTACTTAAACTCCTGTAACTTTTGATGCGAATATCATTTTTGCCTCCAAACTCCAGATTTGAGTAGCAGAGAAGTAGATGAAGCTGGAACACTTGAACATGTATTGTCTAAGCCGTTGCAAAGTGGTTTTATTAGCTGATTTGTGTCAAATATTGCTTGATTTCACTTACAAAGAATGTCACTTGGAAGTGATGATGTCACAATGGGGCACTTGAGTTTCTTGAGAGATCCAATGAAAGCGGAAGTAGGACGTAAAGAGGACAAGAAAGTGAGAAACGGAAACAGTATAACAGATATCAAAAATTCTATACAAACAACTTGATCGAGACCGTTGCGAATTTGTTGATATTGGAACGGCATTTCTAGCTTAAACGGTGTTAGGAGGAGTGTCTCCTCATGATTTTGGCCCTGCAAGCGTCTGCGAGTATCCTAGCCAACGGTTCCGTTTTGGAATATCAGTATTGACACAGAGAGCTGTTAGTGAAGAGCAGGTGATTGGTTTCTTAAATCGCTCTCCCTCGAGAACGGTAGACCCAATTTTAAAAGCGTTTCCGCCCTTGAGAAGCAGAGAAGTAGAGGAAGATTTTATGCCAAAATATGTTTGTGTAACTGTTTGTTTAGTGGTCAAAACGAAAGTTGTTTTGGAAAGTAATAAATTGCCTTGTTGCTGGCATGATTTACAGACACTTGAAAGTGAGGCGATGGGTTAGGAAAACGGCTATAGGTACAGATTGGTAGCCCCGATTTGAAATCCGCCCTTTTCTATGAA
Organism: Oncorhynchus mykiss; assembly: GCF_057628025.1. NCBI lineage: Eukaryota > Metazoa > Chordata > Actinopteri > Salmoniformes > Salmonidae > Oncorhynchus > Oncorhynchus mykiss. The sequence continues at coordinate 40,197,161 of NC_143036.1, forward strand.
GAGCAGAGAAGCAGGGGAAGATTATAGCTTGCGGAACTTTTTTCCTCAAAAATGCTCAGAAAGTGGTCAAAACGACCGTTGTTTGGGAAGGTTGAAAAACACGTGGTAATGCAGTTACAAAATCAGCTGTACCATAAGTTCCGTATGGAATATTTTGATTCTGCACACAGCTATGAATAGCAGAGAAGTAGACGAATATCCCATTTACTCTAACTTCTTGTCTAACTTGTTGCAGTATTGGTCAAAATAGACACTGCTTGCCAAAATGTTACAGAAACTGATGTTGGTGCTGTTACTTAAACTCCTGTAACTTTTGATGCGAATATCATTTTTGCCTCCAAACTCCAGATTTGAGTAGCAGAGAAGTAGATGAAGCTGGAACACTTGAACATGTCTTGTCTAAGTGGTTGCAAAGTGGTTTTATTAGCTGATTTGTGTAAAAAATTGCTTGATTTCACTTACAAAGAATGTCACTTGGAAGTGATGATGTCACAATGGGGCACTTGAGTTTCTTGAGAGATCCAATGAAAGCGGAAGGAGGACATAAAGAGGACAAGAAAGTGAAAAACGGAAACAGTATAACAGATATCAAAAATTCTATACAAACAACTTGATCGAGACCGTTGCGAATTTGTTGATATTGGAACGGCATTTCTAGCTTAAACGGTGTAGGAGGAGTGTCTCCTCATGATTTTGGCCCTGCAAGCGTCTGCGAGTATCCTAGCCAACGGTTCCGTTTTGGAATATCAGTATTGACACAGAGAGCTGTTAGTGAAGAGCAGGTGATTGGTTTCTTAAATCGCTCTCCCTCGAGAACGGTAGACCCAATTTTAAAAGCGTTTCCGCCCTTGAGAAGCAGAGAAGTAGAGGAAGATTTTATGCCAAAATATGTTTGTGTAACTGTTTGTTTAGTGGTCAAAACGAAAGTTGTTTTGGAAAGTAATAAATTGCCTTGTTGCTGGCATGATTTACAGACACTTGAAAGTGAGGCGATGGGTTAGGAAAACGGCTATAGGTACAGATTGGTAGCCCCGATTTGAAATCCGCCCTTTTCTATGAAGAGCAGAGCAGCAGGGGAAGATTATAGCTTGCGGAACTTTTTTCCTCAAAAATGCTCAGAAAGTGGTCAAAACGACCGTTGTTTGGGAAGGTTGAAAAACACGTGGTAATGCAGTTACAAAATCAGCTGTACCATAAGTTCCGTATGGAATATTTTGATTCTGCACACAGCTATGAATAGCAGAGAAGTAGACGAATATCCCATTTACTCTAACTTCTTGTCTAACTTGTTGCAGTATTGGTCAAAATAGACACTGCTTGCCAAAATGTTACAGAAACTGATGTTGGTGCTGTTACTTAAACTCCTGTAACTTTTGATGCGAATATCATTTTTGCCTCCAAACTCCAGATTTGAGTAGCAGAGAAGTAGATGAAGCTGGAACACTTGAACATGTATTGTCTAAGCCGTTGCAAAGT